>NC_069502.1:732880574-732975574 GCF_027579735.1 Bombina bombina
TACTGATATTTTATTGTAGTTAAATGGGAATTTTTCGGTTGACTGGTAAAGAGACTGATGGAAATAGACTATGTATACTTGTATCTGGGAATCCCCACATTTGTAAGTAACAGTACTGTATACATGCAATGTTTCTGTTAAAAAACAATGAACACAAAAAATAGAAATAAAATGATCAAATATGTTATGTATTTGCAAATGAAAAAACTATTACTTTCTAACAGTCCTCTCAGGTAACCATTGGTTAAAAGTAGTTTCAGTGTACTGAGCTTGTTGATGATAAGGACATGAATGCAAATTATGCAGTGCGCACTGATAGACAAGACTGGAGTTTCTACTTTCTCATAGTCTCCTTGTACTTTGTCACTGTGGTTCCCACCCCTAATACACAGTAAAATAATCAGATCTGCAGTACAGATACAAGTCCCTTGTACTCTGTTATTGTGGGAAGGATGTATATTGCAGAAGTACAGCAGACCACTAGGTCTGACTGACACAGGGACCAGGAAAACTAAACATCACAGCATTTTATTTGACTGTATTTTTCCAAAAAACTGATAATTGAGCCCTGATTTAGCTATCACTATTTTTATTTTTCTGTCGAAAATAGAAAGTTATTAACATGTATTATGGAACTGTTTTTAATGTTCCTGTGCTGCATAAAATCAACTTTTTCTGTATTAGTTGTCCCTATTAGCCAATGAGCACTAGAGTCACAGGACCCAGTTCTACACAATCATGCACTTGTTAGTTTCACAATAAACAGCTTTTATTAATCTTTTTTATTGAAAAAATACTTTAAACATGTTTAACCCCTTAACTGCTGAGACATTTCCACCCTTGTACTGAGCAATTAATACACACTGTAGGTCATTTTTCAGTGAGAAACCAACACATTTATATTGTTTTCTGCAGACCCAGCAGATTCAAACTATGTTTATTAATATATTGTGACATGTGAGAACTCTACATGAAAATGTGTTTGATTCAAATTTTGTGTAGGTTTTCTAAACTCAATATTCAAAGAAAGAAAGGTGTATCCTCATAATATTAAGGGCCTTTCAGTATATTATGTAACTTTGATCTGCACATAGGGCTCCAATGAGACTCTATGGAAATAAAGGACATTTATTCATTCCAGGTGATCACTATTATCACAGTGATCACCTGGCTATTAACACATATAGGGGCTTCTGGGCTTTAAAACAAGGGTTCTTGGTGGTTTCTATGCCTTTTTTTATGCCTTATTATAAGTACCTAGAGACCCACTTGTTAATAATAATAATAATTATATATATATATATATATATATATATTCAAAGATTGATACAGCGCCTATATGTCCAATATACTGTTGGGGTATGTGAAAAATAAGTAAAAAGAAAAATAAAAAATAATAAAAGATAAATAAATAAAATAAAATAAATGAAAGTCCAGCTAAAAATTGCATATAAAATATATGAACTCAGAAACAATGTTCATATGAGTCCTAAAAATGATATAGAACAGCTCCCCGCCCATCAGCCTGAGGGAGAAGTGGTTCCATGGTTTCAGGTTTATCATTTCTCCTTTACTAAGGGGAAAGGCTGCAGGTATCCTTACGCTGGAGAAAGTTAATACCAGGACAGAAAAAGCACTCCAAGAGGCCAACCACTAACCCACAGGAAGTGTAAGGGATCTATTCACCATCAGAAACACATCCCTGCATACTCCAAGAGGTCAACGAATACTACAAGAGGCACTACAGCTGGATACAAGGAGGAAATCCAATCATCTATATATACCCCCAGTGCGGCATACTTACCTCATTCGATTGAGGTAATATCTGGTAAGGGTATTATATACCATCTATAACTGTATATCAACTACATCTGGAGATTCACTACGAACTATATCATTTTTAGGACTCATATGAACATTGTTTCTGAGTTCATATATTTTATATGCAATTTTTAGCTGGACTTTCATTTATTTTATTTTATTTATTTATCTTTTATTATTTTTTATTTTTATTTTTACTTATTTTTCACATACCCCAACAGTATATTGGACATATAGGCGCTGTATCAATCTTTGAATATACATTTACTCTTACTGTCTAGGGCTTCACATCCCTCCCAGTATTTGTCCTATATAGCTGCCACTATTTCCTACTCACTTTTTGACTAGCGCCTACTACAGAGTATCACTTGTGTCAACTCAGTCCGCTGAGGAGACACATTTTACTTATTCCTATATATATATATATATATATATATATATATATATATATATATATATATATATATATATATATATATATATATATATATATATATATATATATATATATATACACACACACACATACATACACACACACATACATACAGTATCTCACAAAAGTGAGTACACCCCTCACATTTTTGTAAATATTTTATTATATGTTTTCATGTGACAACACTGAAGAAATGACACTTTGCTACAATGTTAAGTAGTGAGTGTACAGCCTGTAAATTTGCTGTCCCCTCAAAATAACTCAACACACAGCCATTATTGTATAAACCGTCGGCAACAAAAGTTAGTACACCTCTAACTGGAAATGTCCAAATTGGGCCCAATTAGCCATTTTCCCTCCCCAGTGTCATATGACTCGCGTTAGTGTTACAAGGTCTCAGGTATGAATGGGGAGCAGTTAAATTTGGTGTTATCACTCTCACACTGGTCACTGGAAGCTCAACATGGCACCTCATGGCAAAGAACTCTGAGGATCTGAAAAAAAGAATTGTTGCTCTACATAAATATGGCCTAGAATATAAGAAGATTGCCAACACCCTGAAACTGAGCAGCAGCATGTTGGGCAAGACCATACAGCGGTTTCACAGGACAGGTTTCACTCAGAACAGGCCTCGCCATGGTCGACCCCAGAAGTTGAGTGCACATGCTCAGCGTCATATCCAGAGGTTGTCTGTAATGCTCGTGGGATATTCCACTATCAGACCAAACTTGACCAGTAGTCTTCTTATCCCAGCGTCAAGATGGAATGATAGGGAATATCCCAGAGCAGAGAAAGTTTGCAAAATGAAGTAAGCGGTACTCACAATAGGCAGGGTAGTCTTTGGCGGCAACAGGTAGGGAATCCAGCGGTATGGCAGTTCAAGGGTAAACCAATAGAAGGACTGGAAACAGGCAGAAATCGGCAACAAAGGGAATCCAATAAATACAGTTCAGGAGTAAACCAATAGAATGGTCAGACAGGCAGAGTTCGGTAACAGTAATGCAATCCAATGGTTAAGGGTTAAACAGGCAGAGTGGTCAGACAGGCAGAGTTCAGCAACTGTATAGCAATCCAGTATTTTAGGGTTAAGCAAGCAGAGTAGTCAGACAGGCAGAGTTCAATAACAGTATGGCAATCCAGTACTTTAGGGGTTAAGCAAGCAGAGTAGTCAGACAGGCAGAGTTCAATAATGTTATGGCAATCCAGTAGTTTAGGGGTTAAGAAAGGAGAGTAGTTAGACAGGCCGAGTTCAATAACATTATGGCAATCCAGTATACAGTAATAATGACACACAGGAGCACACTAAGTAACACATATACTTGGCAGTGATAGGTAGAAAGTGAGCAACTTACATAGGTGCAGGATTCGCGCAACAGGAGATCCTGACTGGCTTCAGAATGAAAGAAGCGTGCAGCGATGATGTCATCATCGCATGCACACAGGAGCCGACTCTACCTTAGACAACGAGTAGGACAGCAGGCGCCGCATTCCTAGCAACAGCTAGAGCGGCGCGGCATGACATTGTCTTTGGGAAATAGACGTATGAGTGCTGCCAGCATTGCTGAAGAGGTTGAAGGGGTGAGGGGGGTCAGCCTGTCAGTGCTCAGACCATACGCCGCACACTGCATCAAATTGGTCTGCATGGCTGTCGTCCCAGAAGGAAGTCTCTTCTAAAGATGATGCACAAGAAAGCCCACAAACAGTTTGCTGAAGACAAGCAGACTAAAGACGTGGATTACTGGAACCATGTCCTGTGGTCCGATGAGACCAAGATAAATTTATTTGGTTCAGATGGTGTCAAGCATGTGTGTCGGCAACCAGGTGAGGAGTACAAAGACAAATATGTATTGCCTACAGTCAAGCATGGTGGTGGGAGTGTCATGGTCTGGGCCTACATGAATGCTGTCGGCACTGGGGAGCTACAGTTCATTGAGGGAACCATGAATGCTAACATGTAGTGTGACATACTGAAGCAGAGCATGATCCCCTCCCTTCGTAGACTGGGCTGCAGGGCAGTATTACTACATGATAACGACCCCGAACACACCTCACAAGACGACCACTGACCACCTAACGGAAGGTAGGTGAGCGCAAGGTCTCTAACATCCACCAGTTCTGTGATGTCGTCATGGAGGAGTGGAAGAGGACTCCAGGGGCAACCTGTGAAGCTTTGGTGAACTCCATGCCCAAGAGGGTTAAGGCAGTGCTGGAAAATAATGGTGGCCACACAAAATATTGACACTTTGGGCCCAATTCGGACCTTTCCACTTAGGGATGTACTCACTTATGTTACCAACGGTTTAGATATTAATGGCTGTGTGTTGAGTTATTTTGAAGGGACAGCAAATTTACACTGTTATACAGGCTGTACACTCACTACTTTACATTGTAGCAAAGTGTCATTTCTTCAGCGTTGTCACAAGATATAATAAAATATTTACAAAAATGTGAGGGGTGTACTCACTTTTGTGGGATACTGTACATGCTTTCTTGTAATTGGCTCAACCTATCTTTTCAGCTAGCACACAGTAATGCATTTCTGCTCTTTCAACAAAGGAAGTATAAATTACATTTCCAGCACCTTTGCAAATAAGGGTGCACACTACAGGGCTCTGCACTTACCCCAAACATAGAATAAATCCAAAGGAGTAGCAGCACAACTACTACCTTTAGCAAAGCGTGTGTGGCAGCAACCAGGTGAGGAGTACAAAGACAAGTGTGTCTTGCCTACAGTCAAGCATGGTGGTGGAAGTGTCATGGTCTAGGCCTGCTGCCGGCACTGGGGAGCTACAGTTTATTGAGGGAACCATGAATGGCAACATGTACTGTGACATACTGCAGCAGAGCATGATCCCCTCCCTTCGGAGACTGGGGTGCAGGGCAGTATTCCAACATGATAACAACCCCAAACACACCTCCAAGACGACCACTGCCTTGCTAAACAAGCTGAGGGTAAAGGTGATGGACTGGCCTAGCATGTCTCCAGACCTAAACCCTATTGAGCATCTGTGGGGCATCCTCAAACGGAAGGTGGGGGAGCACAAGGTCTCTAACATCCACCAGCACTGTGATGTCATCATGGAGGAGTGGAAGTGGACTCCAGTGGCAACCTGTGAAGCTCTGGTGAGCTTCATTCCTAAGAGGGTTAAAGCAGTGAAGGAAAATAATGGTGGCCACACAAAATATTGACACTTTGGGCCCAATTTGGACTTTTCCACTTAGGGGTGTACTCACTTTTGTTGCCAACGGTTTAGACATTAATAGCTGTGTGTTGAGTTATTTTGAGGAGACAGCAAATTTACACTGTTATACAGGCTATACACTCACTACTTTACATTGTAGCAAAGTGTCATTTCTTCAATGTTATCACATGAAAAAGGAAATTAATGCTTACCTGATAAATTTATTTCTTTTACGATACGACGAGTCCACGGATTTCATCCTTACTTATGGGATATCACCTCCTGTTTAGCAGGAAGTGGCAAAGAGCACCACAGCAGAGCTGTATATAGCTCTTCCCCTCCCTCCCACCTCCAGTCATTCGACCGAAGTTAGGAAGAGAAAGGAAAAGCCAAGGTGCATAGGTGACTGAATTTTAACAAAGAATAAAAAATAAAAATTTGTCTTAGAACAACAGGGTGGGCTGTGGACTCGTATCGTAAAAGAAATAAATGTATCAGGTAAGCATAAATTTCCTTTTCTTTTACAAGATACGACGAGTCCACCGATTTCATCCTTACTTATGGGATACAATACCAAAGCTATAGGACACGGATGAAAGGGAGGGACAAGACAGGAACCTAAAACGGAAGGCACCACTGCTTGAAGAACCTTTCTCACAAAAATAGCCTCAGAAGAAGCAAAAGTATCAAATTTGGAAAATTTGGAAAAAGCGTGAAGAGACGACCAAGTTGCAGCCTTGCAAATCTGTTCAACAGAAGCATCGTTTTTAAATGCCCATGAGGAAGCCACAGCCCTAGTAGAATGAGCCGTAATTCTTTCAGGAGGCTGCTGTCCAGCAGCCTCACTTTACCTCTTCCTATCACTAACACAGGCAAAGAGAATGACTGGGGGTGGGAGGGAGGGGAGGAGCTATATACAGCTCTGCTGTGGTGCTCTTTGCCACATAAACAGGAGGCGATATCCCATAAGTAAGGATGAAATCTGTGGACTCGTCGTAACTTGTAAAAGAAAGATATAATAAAATATTTACAAAAATGTGAGGGGTCAGGTGTACTCACTTTTGTAAGATACTGTATATATTATATATATCTATATATGCATTAAATTTTTAATAAACAAGGTTGTAAACTAAAGTGTTTTTTTCCCCTAAACTCTATAGTAAAAACAAGAAGAGGTTATCCTCATATAAATTAGGGCCTTTGGTTACATTTATTAACTTTGATTTGGACCTTGGGGCTCCCATGAGCCAGTCACCACCTGGCTATTAAAACGTATAAAGGGGCTTTTGGACTTTAAAACAAGGTGACATGGGGGATTCTAGGCCTTTTTGATGGCCTGTTATAAAATTGTAACGTGCTTAAACAAGGCTTTTTTTTATTTATTTCTATTATGCTTATACTCTATACCCCCAAAATACACACCATATGAAAGAGCAGGGAATTATGGATTTAGACACATGGTTGTCATCGCCACTGCATTAAAAGGCTTTAAGGGACAACAAATGTTTGTTTGTTTTTTTTAGCAATGTGCACAATTAGTAAGGAGAGTCAGTGACTTGTTCTAAAGCCCCTCATCACTGGATTCTGTAACCCAAAGTAGTCCCCGTTCCCTCTTCTTAGAGTGTCCGCCTGCAGCTGCAGTTATTTTTTTTCAAAACAGCATAACAGGGTTGTTGGTAAATCACAACCCTCTTGATCTCGTCATTCACTTTACTGGAGCACACTTCCACAATGGATAAGGCTGCTTTATCCACCTTTTACAACTGGTGAGTTGATGACTCTCCTTACTAATGGTGTACATACTATGCATGAGTATTTAAAAAAAAATAAAAAATCAAGTATACTGTCCATTTAACTGCTGCTCTTTTATATACATGATAGGAACTTTTTCAGTACTGAGCCTTTAAAGGAACAGTCAAGTCTAAAATAAACTTCCATGATTCAAAGAGGGCATTTAATTTTAAACAACTTTCCAGTTTACTTTTATCACCAATTTTGTTGTTTTCTCTTGGTATTCTTAGTTGAAAGCTAAACCTAGGTAGGCTCATATGCTAATTTCTTAGACCTTGAAGGCCGCCTCTTATGTGAATGCTTTTTGACAGTTTTTCCCCACTAGAGGGCGTTAATTCATGTGTGTTATATAGATAACATTGAGCTCACATAAGTGACGTTACCTAGGCGTAAGCACTGATTGGCTAAAATTCAAGTCCGTCAAAAGAACTGAAATAAGGGGGCAGTCTGCAGAGGCTTAGATATGAGGTAACACACAGAGGTAAAAAGTGTATTATTATAACTGTGTTGGTTATGTGAAACTGGGGAATGGGTAATAAAATTTATGCTTACCTGATAAATTTATTTCCGGCCATGGAGATTCCACGATTTCATTCCAATTACTAGTTGGAATTCAACTCATGGCCAGCAGGAGGAAGCAAAGAGCACCCCAGCAGAGCTGTTAAGTGTCACTTCCCTTAGCCATAATCCCCAGTCATTTGGCCGAAGGAAAATGGAAAAAGAAGATAACACAAGGGTATAGAGGGGCCTGAGGTTTATACCAAAAATTTGCCGTCTTAAATGTAATAAGGGCGGGTCGTGGACTCTCCATGCCCGGAAAGAAAGACGACACAGAATGAAAGGGAGGGAGAACAAGACAGGTGGACCTAAACAGAAGGCACCAGGCTTAAAGAACTTTTCTCCCAAAAGAAGACTCAGCCGAGGCAAAAGTATCAAATTTGTAGAATTTGGAAAAAGTATGCAATGAGGACCAAGTGTCCGCCTTGCAGATTTGCTCCACAGAAGCTTCATTTTTTTAAAGCCCATGAATAAGAGACAGCCCTAGTGGAATGAGCCATAATTCTCTCAGGAGGCTGTTGTCCAGCTGTCTCATATGCTAATCAGATAACACTTCTCAACCAGAGAGAAAGAGCAGTTGAAGAGGCCTTCTAACCCTTACGCTTACCAGCGAAAACCACGAACAGGGCAGTAGACTGCCAAAAATCTTTAGTTGCTTGTAGATAAAAAAAAATTAGATTACGCACAACATCCAAGTTGTATAACAGACGTTCCTTCTGAGAAGAAGGATTCGGACAAAAAGAAGGAACAACAATAACTTGATTGATGTTGCGATCAAATACCACTTTGGGAAGAAATCCCAATATAGTACGCAGGACCGCCTTATCCACATGAAAAATAAGATAAGGGAAATCACACTGTGGAGCCGAAAGCGTGTAAACTCTC
The DNA here is from genome assembly GCF_027579735.1 of Bombina bombina. Lineage (NCBI taxonomy): Eukaryota > Metazoa > Chordata > Amphibia > Anura > Bombinatoridae > Bombina > Bombina bombina. The sequence goes on from NC_069502.1 coordinate 732,889,248, forward strand.
GGCTAGATTACGAGTTTTGCGTTAGAGGCTATGCGGTGCTAACGAGCAGTTTATGCTCACCGCTCACTTACAGACAGCTCTGGTATTACGGGTTTTTACAAACCCGTCGTTAAAAGACAAGAAGTGAGCGTACCGCACTCCAATACCAGCGCTGCTTAAGTCAGCGGTAAGCTGGTGTGACGAGCTTGTGCACGATTTCCCCATAGGAGTCAACGGGGAGAGCCGGCTGAAAAAAAGTTTAACACCTGCAAAAAAGCAGCGTTTAGCTCCTAACGCAGCCCCATTGATTCCTATGGGGAAATATAATTTATGTCTACACCTAACACCCTAACATGAACCCCGAGTCTAAACACCCCTAATCTTACACTTATTAACCCCTAATCTGCCGCCCCTGACATCGCCGCCACCTGCATTATATTATTAACCCCTAATCTGCCGCTCCGGACACCGCCGCCACCTGCATTATACTTATGAACCCCTAATCTGCTGCCCCCAACATTGCCGACACCTATATTATATTTATTAACCCCTAATCTGCCGCCCCAAAATGTCGACGCAAACTACCTACACTTATTAACCCCTAATCTGGCGCCCCCAACGTCGCCACCACTATAATAAACATATTAAACCCTAACCCCCTTAATAATTTTTTTAAAAGGTAAAAGAGCTGATTACTTTGGGGCAATGCCCCCGCAAAAGGCCCTTTTAAGGGCTATTTGTAATTTAGTGTAGGGTAGGGCTTTTTTATTTTGGGGGGGCTTTTTTATTTTGTTAGGGGGATTAGATTAGGTGTAATTAGTTTAAAAATCTTGTAATTTCTTTATTATTTTCTGTAATTTAGTGTTTGTTTTTTTGTACTTTAAATAATTGTATTTAATTGTATTTAATTAAATTAATTCCCTAAACTATAGTATAGTGTTAGGTGTTAGTGCAACTTAGGTTAGGTTTTATTTTATAGGTAAATTTGTATTTATTTTAGCTAGGTAGTTTATTAAATAGTTAATAACTATTTAATAACTATTCTACCTAGTTAAAATAAATACAAACTTGCCTGTAAAATAAAAATAAACCCTAAGCTAGGTACAATGTAATTATTAGTTATATTGTAGCTAGTTTAGAGTTTATGTTATAGGTAAGTATTTAGTTTTAATTAGGAATAATTTAGTTAATTATAGTAATTTTATTTAGATTTATTTAAATTATATTTAAGTTAGGGGGGGTTAGGGTTAGACTTAAATTTAGGGGTTAATAACTTTAGTATAGTGGCGACGACGTTGGGGGTGGCAGATTAGGGGTTAATAAATGGTAGGTGTCTGCGATGTTAGGGACTGCAGATTATGGGTTAATAATATTTAACTAACGTTTGCGAGGCGGGAGTGCGGCGGTTTAGGGGTTAATATATTTATTATAGTGGCGGCGATGTCTGGTTCGGCAGATTAGGGGTTAAAAAATTTATTTTAGTGTTTGCGATGTGGGAGGGCCTCGGTTTAGGGGTTAATAAGTAGTTTATGGGTGTTAGTGTACTTTTTAACACTTTAGTTAAGAGTTTTATGCTACGGCGTTGTAGTGTAAAACTCTTAACTACTGACTTTAAAATGCGGTACCAGTCTTGACAGGAGAGGGTCTACCGCTCACTTTTTGGCAGACTCGTAATACCGGCGCTATGCAAGTCCCATTGAAAAAAAGAGGATACACAATTTACGTAAGTGGATTTGCAGTATTTCCAAGTCTGGCCAAAAAAGTGAGCGGTACACCTGTACCTGCAAGACTCGTAATACCAGCGGGCGTTAAAAAGCAGCGTTGGGACCGGCCAACGCTGCTTTTTAAGCCTAACGCAAAACTCGTAATCTAGGTGTCTGTGAGCAGACAAAATAGCAAGTAAAAACAAAACTTTCCATGATAACTTAATATCAACCGAATGCATAGGCTCAAACGGAGCCTGCTGCAAAATGAAGTTAAGGCTCCAGGGTCTGACCAAGGCCTAAACAAAAGATTGAACATCTAGCAGATCTGCCAAACGTTTGTGAAAAAGGATAGACAGTACTGACTGACAAACCCTTCTCCAGGCTTCCTGAAGAAAAGCTAAAAAGCGAGGGTCCGTATTCGGTACCAAGAGAAAACCCTTCGATTCACCTCAATAAAAGTATTTACACCAAAACCTATGTGAAAGCATATGTGAAACAGGCTTACTAGCCTGAAGCATGGTATCAAGGACCTTCTCAGAAAAACCACGCTTAGGAAAAACTAGGCGGTCAATCTCCAAGCAGCCAGCTCCAGGGAATCTAGATATAAACGGAGAAAGGGACCCAGAAGTAGAAGGTCCCTCCTTAGAGGAAAACCTCCAAGGGGAAAGATATGACATCTTCCCCAGATTGTGAATCAGATCCTGTGAGGCCAGGCAGGATCTATTAGAACCACCAACGCCCTTTCCAGATTGATACGAGCTATTACGCGAGGAAGAAAGGTAAACAGAGAAAACAGTTATGCTAGATCGAAGTCCCAAGGGACCACCAGAGTGCCGATCAGAGCTGCTTGAGGATCTCTTGATCTTTACCCGTACCTTGGAAGCTTAGCGAATAGACAAGACGCTATCAGATGCAACTCCGGAACCCCCACCTGAGGGATATCATAGTGAACATTTCCGGATGGAGAGCTCACTCCCTGGTAAGAAAAGTCTGTCTGCTCAGAAAATTCACTTCCTAGAAGAGCCCGAGAGGTGGAAGGCAGAAAAGCTGACCACTGAGAGACTTCTCCCACCAAAGAAAGCGCGTCAACTCCTTCATAGCTAAGGAACTCTGAGTTCATGAAGTTGACCGATAGGAAATTGGATAAACCGGACCAAACCCAGTTGAGAAAATTTCTCTTAACTCTAGAATATTTATTATAAGGGAGGGCTCCTCTGAGTCTGATCCCTGACATTTTAAGGAATACCAAACTCTCCCCAGCCCAACAGGCTGGCATCCGAGGACACAATCCCCCAAGATGGTCTCAGGAAGCATGCTCCCTGAGACAGATGATCCTGGGAAATCCACCAGGACAGAGAGTCTCTCATATGGTTGTCCCGGAAAACCCTCTGAAAGAGGTCTGAGATCCCCATTCCATAGACCGAGTCTGCATAACTGTAGAGGTCTTAGATTTGAAAACGGACAAAAATAAAAATGTCCATGGAATCCACCATTGAATCCAATACTTCTATGTACAGAGCCACTAACGGACGTACAGAGTATAGAAGAGAAAAACAAGAGAATCTTCATGGGGATCGAGTCCGTCCATTGACAGAGGCAAAGAGAATGACTGGAGATTATGGGTAAGGGAATTGACACTTAACAGCTCTGCTGGGGTGCTCTTTGCCTCCTCCTGCTGGCCAGGAGTTGAATTCCCACTAGTAATTGGAATGAAATCATGGACTCCCCATGCCTTAGGAAAAAAAAAGGGATTATCTATCTTTTTAAACAACAAAAATTCTGGTGTTGACTGTCCCTTTAAACACATTTTATCTCTGTTCAAAATAAATTACGCAGCAGTGGGCTGTTTGACAGTGTTTTTTTAGAAATGGTGTTAATTTCAAAGGCAGAGTCATCGTGAATAAGCAAAATTTTGAAAGAACTTCCACATTTTTGTTGTATTTGTTTTAAATGCCTTAAAATAATGTTTGATTTGTTGTATTGGTATCCTTTGATCAAGAGTAAAAATAGGAGCTAAGGAGTGTCTTTAGAACACTATACCTACAGTGTTTGCAACAATGCTTATTTCAATGTTATACATTGTTGGAAACATTGCTGCCATGGAGTGCTAGAGAATTGTGCCAAGAATTTGGTACATTCATGAGCCTACCTACTCTTCAACAGAGGATACAAAAAACTAGGAAGAACAGAGCAGGCACTGCTAGGGGATTGTTTGCATAAAAAAGACAAAATTTATTGATACAAAAAAAAGACAATAAAATCAGCATAAGCTGAGCACTCTTGTGAAGCCAAATATAAACGGACAGACAACAGGCATGGAGTCCGACACGTTTCGCGCCCCCTAATGGCGCTTATTCATAGATACAAAAAACAAAGCATTTTTTCCCATTAGAATGTTTTATTGTTGTAATAACAAAAAGCAGTGGCATGTCTAGCTTGATGTCATAAAACTTCTAGGGCAACATAGATTTGCCCATGCTCAGAACAGGCAGAATACAACTGAAGTGGCAAACATGCCAGCTCTCTCATCACTCTGAGAGCAGTGATTGCACTAAGAATTTCTAAGTTGTTTGCTGTTTTTTTACACAATCTGTTTTTTTGCATGTTTATATAACATATTTGTTTTTTTGTTTTTACCAAAGAAGCACTGCTTAATATCCCTTTAAATGTACATTAAATTGGGGCGGAGCCTAACTGAGCTCAAGGATGGAAGTGTGATCCGTGAGCTCTGAGCTGCAAACATTAAAAAAGTCAGCAAAACAGCCTAACTTACAGCCCAAGCTGCCTTAAAGATCACAAGAGACACTTGGATGCCGAGGCGTTAGACAAAAATTCAGTTGTATATGATAGACTGAGCAGAAACGCTTCTAAAAGATGCCGGGCGTTCGCGGCGAAAACAGACTAACACACCTAGCAGTAATGGCGCCGGAGCTAAAGCTGAACACCATGCTGTGACATGTTGGCATAACTAGAGAGCGGTCGCCCGAACAACATACAGTGAGTACAAAAGTACCCCAGCTACAAGCGACCCGACTAACAAGGCCGATTTAACTATCCTAAACCACGCAGGTAGGCCACGTACAAACGCCACACAAACAGACCGGGGGACAAGTAAACAGCCCAAATCATTACTGATAGAGGCAGGAGGCAAGATTATAGAGAGAAGATTAAGGGTCTGTAGCTTTACCCCAACCTTCAAGGACATAAAATAATCTGAGATATGTAGAAAGAAAAACAATCTTCTTGTTTTCTGTCACGTCCATTTAGCTTATAAGGAGTATAAACAGATAGCCCACAAAGGCACATAACAAGCTCACATGGGGCATCTCATGTTAAATTAGGAATGATATGGTAAGCTATCTATTGTGAGAAAGTAAATTAGGCTAAAGCAGTCTCTAAACAAAGAAACAAGGAGAAAGAAGTGCACTCCAAAATACACCTAAAAATAAGGGGTGAGCAAATGACTGGAATACAGACCTGACAAGCTATACAGACACAGTGGGGGAGAGAAGGGGAAAACAAAGAACTTTAAAAAGAAATTCATTATCAGGGCATGAAGCTGACCAATAATCTAACTTTCTTTGTACCACCAAAAGCATTTTTTTTTCTCTCTTTTACTGTGTGACCAGCTCCACATACATCAGTGAGAGATTATCGCCAAAGAAAAGATTACCCATAACTCACTCTTTTGCAGTACTCTACTTCAGGTCTGGTAACAGACAATTAATATGTCACACAAAAAACTGGTCAAGGGGGATAAAACAAATAAAACGTCAAATATGAGCACTTTTTTCAAGTCTTCAAGACTTAACAAGATAACTGAACCAGACAACATGGATTCAGAAAGAGATTCAGATACAGAAACAGAGTCATCTTCCCTTAAGGATACTACACCGCTTACAAAAGCAGACTTTAAAGATTTAGTTTCAAAGCTAGACATAGCTGCAAATTTTGAGAAACTCTGGGGGAAGATTGACACCATGCATACGGCTGTCACATCTAGCTTAAATGATATACGAGCTGATATAACAGATTTAGGAGGCAGAATGGAAGCTCTGGAGGAGCACAGAGATACAGTGACAACCGAAATAGAAGCCTCATCTCAGACCCTACAGATACAACAACAAGCAATTAATGAGCTACAAGACAAGGTCGATGACCTAGAAAATAGGTCACGTCGCAACAACATTAGGCTGAAAGGGGTCCCAGAAACAATAACTACCCCTGAACTCAACACATATCTACAACACCTGTTCAGAAATATCACAGGGGAATCTGAAGAATCAGTATTTGCAATTGAAAGAGCCCATAGGGCATTACGAGCAAGACCTAAGGAAGATGCTCCCCCTAGAGACGTCATCATAAAACTGTCATTTTTCCAAGAAAAAGAAAAAATCCTCAAAGCATCTAGAGACAAACCAACTTACAAATATAAAGGTAGTGTTATTCAATTCTTCCAGGACCTAAGCCTCCGTACACTACAGAGAAGAAGCACCTTACGCCCCCTGACCTCTATACTACGTAAAAATCAAATCAAATATAGATGGGGATTCCCTTTCGCCCTGCACATTCTCAAGGACAACAAAACCATCACAGTCCACGAAATTGAAGACATCTCCCCCACATGTAAGCTCCTAGGTATGGAGACCCCAAATATACCAACTGAAGAACAGCCTCACCTCCCACCAAGCACTTCTGGACGTCCAGGATGGACGAAAATAAACCGGAAAAGAGTTAAGAATTGATACAGGAAGACTCCTCAAAAGGTTACACTTTGAAATACTGACATTGATATAGGGGGGACCAAAGTTCACCCCTTTAACCGCCAAATGGGGGTTGATAATCTTATTCCCTTCCTGGAAGGAAATCTTAAGGGTCCAATATGAAGATATAACCTTTGAAAAGACACAGGGCCCGAAATATATCTCCTCTGGTTTAACGGAGATGCTTTATAGACAGTTATCTCCTGTCTAAATTCCATGTTTGTTTAAATTACATCCTGTTTTAATGTTGCTGACAATTAAGATGATAACATAAACTTCGCCTTTACTCAGCTCTAATCACCTATTCTGGGGTGATACCAGTGTTAATTAATGAATAGATGGAAAATCTATTATTGTTCATGTTGTTATTTTTGTATGTTTTTTAAAAGTTTTATTTTATCTTCACTTTTTATGTTTTTTAAGGTTGCCGAGTCTACTCTACCTCCCAGGTCAGACTGCCATAGTAAGGTCCTTCTGATGGAACCGCGCGACTCTCTGGGGTTGTATGTATCAACATCTTATGTATCTAGGTTGACAAAAGCCACACACAACAAAACAACATTCCCATGATTCCAAAAATACATCTTATATCTCATAATGTGAGGGGGTTAAACACTAACATTAAAAGACGCACAGCAATGACCCAATACCATCGTATGGGAGCCAATATTTTATTTCTCCAGGAGACTCACTTTACTAGAGACATAATCCCCAAATACTGGGCAAGAGACTTCACACAACATTATCATGCAACCACCACTTCTAAGAAAAGGGGAGTCTCGATCCTGGTCCACACTAGTCTGGCTTTCAAACATGAATCTACGATAGCAGATAAAGAGGGTCGATATCTTATAATTAAAGGCCAATTTGGGGAAACTAATGTCATCCTATGTAATATATATGCTCCTAACGATAACCAACACTCCTTTTTCATCCATATATCTCACCTGCTTACTGAATGGTCCCAACACAAAATCATTCTAGCAGGGGACTTCAACATAACCATGACCAAATTTATAGGAAATAAAACTAAACTCACTGCTAAACAATCTAGACACAATAGATTAGTGAACACTATTCTAGAGAATCTAGCCCCACATGCGTTATATGATTCGTGGTACACACTATACGGCAAGACCCAAGACACCACTTTCTATTCAGCAGCCCACAAACAATACACAAGAATAGATTATATCTATACTAGTCAAATCTTACAACCACTTTTACAGTCATCGTCGATTCAGATTTGTGTGTGGTCAGGCCACTCAATACTCTCTTTACACATGAAGGGATTTGTAGATACACATAGACACAGGACATGGACATATGACCCATCATATTTAAAAAATCCTAAACACAAAGACAAATATATCAAATTATTATCCGAATACTGGGAATTGAACAAAGAATCTACGACTAACCCTATATCCCCCTGGGCAGCACACAAAGTGTACATGAGAGGTTTACTTATCCAGGATAAATCCAAAAGCAACAAACAACACAAAGCTCAGCTTGAACAATTACAAAGAAATCGCAGATTTAGAAACACAACACAAAAGAACACAAAACAAGGCAATCCTCTTTACTATCACAACCAAAAGGGAAAAAGTGGCTAGTATACTGAATAACCAATCAATCAGAGCAATTCAGAGACTAAACACACATTATTACATCCATGCGAATAAACCCGACAGATACTTAGCAAACAAACTTAAAGAGAGATGTAGAGCATCTATCATTCCCTCCATTACACTAACGAACGGCACCTCAGTATCCCACCCACAGCATATAACGGACACATTCGCAGATTTCTACGGAAATCTATATGACGGTAAAAAAGTAACACACTCAGACTCCTTAAAATGCCAAACAGAGAAGTTTCTGAGAGAAGCAGACTTATACCTGCTCACCAAAGACGACAACAATACATTAAATGCCCCAATCACGAGGGAAGAAGTCGGAAAAGTCATAAAGGAACTCAAAACAGGGAAGGCAGCGGGACCTGATGGGTTTGCAGGGGAATACTATAAAGCTTTCAAAGAAACTCTTATCCCCCACATTACAGACCTCTGTAATTTTATCATGGAGGGGCACACCATCCCAACTGACATGTTACAGGCTAAAATAGTAGTGATTCCTAAACCCGGTAAAAACCATAAATTTTGTGCAAACTTCAGACCAATATCGCTTATCAATCAGGACTTAAAATTACTGACAAAGATTCTGGCCAATAGACTAAAACACATTCTCCCAAAGCTGATACATCCAGACCAAGTGGGTTTTGTAAAAGACAGGGAAGCACCAGACAATGTACGACGATTGCTGAACATTATAGACTACGTGGGTGACGACCGAGTGCCTTCTCTGCTCCTCTCGTTGGACGCGGAGAAGGCATTCGACAGAATAGACTGGGGATACATGTTTGCAGTGTTACAACAAATGGGATTCGAAGGGACCTTCATTAAAACCTTAAACGCAATCTACTCTAACCCCTCAGCCCAGGTATCTATATCAGGATATAAATCTAAGAGCTTTCCCATACTAAATGGTACAAGGCAGGGATGCCCACTGTCACCCCTGCTCTTCGCGATTTGCATAGAACCCCTAGCGGCTAAAATTAGACTGGACCCAGAAATCATAGGGGTAAAGATCAAAGACCGGGAATATAAACTGACACTTTTCGCGGACGATATCCTCTTGACACTAACAAAACCCCTCACATCCTTACCCAATCTATACAAATTATTGGACCATTTTTCCCAAATATCAGGGTATAAAATCAATCTAGATAAATGTGAAGCACTACCCCTAGGACTCCCACAACAAACTAAAAAAATCATAGATATTAACTTTGAGATAAGATGGGCCACCCACTCGCTCAAATACTTAGGAATACACCTCACACCTCAAATTCACCAATTATATAAATACAATTATGAATCTCTATTTAAGGAGATAAAGAAAAACTTGAGCAAATGGAAGTCACACACCTTATCATGGCTAGGCACACTAGCTACAGTCAAAATGTCAATTCTTCCCCAGATACTATACTTATTTAGAACTCTACCCTTGAAAGTCCCATTACAGGATTTAGAGAAATTGCAAAGAGACTTAGTAATCTTCATTAGAGGTAATAAAGGAGCCCGCATAGCAACTGCTCTGATAACTAAACATAGAAGCCTGGGTGGAATCGGAGCACCTAACATAGTAGAATACTACAGAGCAGCGAGATTAGCACAAACCACACTATTGGGAAGTAATGTTGAAGGGGTCATTTGGACCAACCTAGAGGCAGAGATCAGAGACACCCCTTATTCGGACGACTTACTTTGGCAAAAACAAACTAGGGCCTAGATTTAGAGTTCGGCGGTAAAAGGGCTGTTAACGCTCCGCGGGCTTTTTTCTGGCCGCACCATAAATTTAACTCTGGTATCGAGAGTTAAAACAAATGCTGCGTTAGGCTCCAAAAAAGGAGCGTAGGGCATTTTTACCGCAAATGCAACTCTCGATACCAGAGTTGCTTACGGACGCGGCCGGCATCAAAAACGTGCTCGTGCACGATTCTCCCATAGGAAACAATGGGACTGTTTGAGCTGAAAAAAAACCTAACACCTGCAAAAAAGCAGCGTTCAGCTCCTAACGCAGCCCCATTGTTTTCTATGGGAAAACACTTCCTACGTCTGCACCTAACACTCTAACATGTACCCCGAGTCTAAACACCCCTAACCTTACACTTATTAACCCCTAATCTGCCGCCCCCGCTATCGCTGACCCCTGCATATTTTTTTTAACCCCTAATCTTCCGCTCCGTAAACCGCCGCAGCCTACGTTATCCCTATGTACCCCTAATCTGCTGCCCTAACATCGCCGACCCCTATGTTATATTTATTAACCCCTAATCTGCCCCCCACAACGTCGCCGACACCTACCTACACTTATTAACCCCTAATCTGCCGAGCGGACCTGAGCGCTACTATAATAAAGTTATTAACCCCTAATCCGCCTCACTAACCCTATCATAAATAGTATTAACCCCTAATCTGCCCTCCCTAACATTGCCGACACCTACCTTCAATTATTAACCCCTAATCTTCCGATCGGAGCTCACCGCTATTCTAATAAATGTATTAACCCCTAAAGCTAAGTCTAACCCTAACACTAACACCCCCCTAACTTAAATATAATTTACATCTAACGAAATAAATTAACTCTTATTAAATAAATGATTCCTATTTAAAGCTAAATACTTACCTGTAAAATAAATCCTAATATAGCTACAATATAAATTATAATTATATTATAGCTATTTTAGGATTAATATTTATTTTACAGGCAACTTTGTAATTATTTTAACCAGGTACAATAGCTATTAAATAGTTAATAACTATTTAATAGCTAAAATAGTTAAAATAATAACAAATTTACCTGTAAAATAAATCCTAACCTAAGATATAATTAAACCTAACACTACCCTATCAATAAAATAATTAAATAAACTACCTACAATTACCTACAATTAACCTAACACTACACTATCAATAAATTAAATAAACACAATTGCTACAAATAAATACAATTAAATAAACTATCTAAAGTACAAAAAATAAAAAAGAACTAAGTTACAGAAAATAAAAAAATATTTACAAACATAAGAAAAATATTACAACAATTTTAAACTAATTACACCTACTCTAAGCCCCCTAATAAAATAACAAAGCCCCCCAAAATAAAAAATTCCCTACCCTATTCTAAATTAAAAAAGTTACAAGCTCTTTTACCTTACCAGCCCTGAACAGGGCCCTTTGCGGGGCATGCCCCAAGAAGTTCAGCTCTTTTGCCTGTAAAAGAAAACATACAATACCCCCCCCCCCAACATTACAACCCACCACCCACATACCCCTAATCTAACCCAAACCCCCCTTAAATAAACCTAACACTAAGCCCCTGAAGATCTTCCTACCTTGTCTTCACCATACCAGGTTCACCGATCCGTCCTGGCTCCGATATCTTCATCCAACCCAAGCGGGGGCTAGACATCCACTGAAGAAGTCCAGAAGAGGGTCCAAAGTCTTCCTCCTATCCGGCAAGAAGAGGACATCCGGACCGGCAAACATCTTCTCCAAGCGGCATCTTCGATCTTCTTCCATCCGGTGCGGAGCGGGTCCATCTTGAAGCAGGCGACGCGGATCCATCCTCTTCTTCCGATGTCTCCCGACGAATGACGGTTCCTTTAAGGGACGTCATCCAAGATGGCGTCCCTCGAATTCCGATTGGCTGATAGGATTCTATCAGCCAATCGGAATTAAGGTAGGAATTTTCTGATTGGCTGATGGAATCAGCCAATCAGAATCAAGTTCAATCCGATTGGCTGATCCAATCAGCCAATCAGATTGAGCTCGCATTCTATTGGCTGTTCCGATCAGCCAATAGAATGCGAGCTCAATCTGATTGGCTGATTGGATCGGCCAATCGGATTGAACTAGATTCTGATTGGCTGATTCCATCAGCCAATCAGAAAATTCCTACCTTAATTCCGATTGGCTGATAGAATCCTATCAGCCAATCGGAATTCGAGGGACGCCATCTTGGATGACGTCCCTTAAAGGAACCGTCATTCGTCGGGAGACATCGGAAGAAGAGGATGGATCCGCGTCGCCTGCTTCAAGATGGACCCGCTCCGCACCGGATGGAAGAAGATCGAAGATGCCGCTTGGAGAAGATGTTTACCGGTCCGGATGTCCTCTTCTTGCCGGATAGGAGGAAGACTTTGGACCCTCTTCTGGACTTCTTCAGTGGATGTCTAGCCCCCGCTTGGGTTGGATGAAGATATCGGAGCCAGGACGGATCGGTGAACCTGGTATGGTGAAGACAAGGTAGGAAGATCTTCAGGGGCTTAGTGTTAGGTTTATTTAAGGGGGGTTTGGGTTAGATTAGGGGTATGTGGGTGGTGGGTTGTAATGTTGGGGGGGGGGTATTGTATGTTTTCTTTTACAGGCAAAAGAGCTGAACTTCTTGGGGCATGCCCCGCAAAGGGCCCTGTTCAGGGCTGGTAAGGTAAAAGAGCTTGTAACTTTTTTAATTTAGAATAGGGTAGGGAATTTTTTATTTTGGGGGGCTTTGTTATTTTATTAGGGGGCTTAGAGTAGGTGTAATTAGTTTAAAATTGTTGTAATATTTTTCTTATGTTTGTAAATATTTTTTTATTTTCTGTAACTTAGTTCTTTTTTATTTTTTGTACTTTAGCTAGTTTATTTAATTGTATTTATTTGTAGGAATTGTGTTTATTTAATTTATTGATAGTGTAGTGTTAGGTTAATTGTAGGTAATTGTAGGTAGTTTATTTAATTATTTTATTGATAGGGTAGTGTTAGGTTTAATTATATCTTAGGTTAGGATTTATTTTACAGGTAATTTTGTAATTATTTTAACTAGGTAACTATTAAATAGTTCTTAACTATTTAATAGCTATTGTACCTAGTTAAAATAAATACCAAGTTGCCTGTAAAATAAATATTAATCCTAAAATAGCTATAATATAATTATAATTTATATTGTAGCTATATTAGGGTTTATTTTACAGGTAAGTATTTAGCTTTAAATAGGATTAATTTATTTAATAAGAGTTAATTAATTTCGTTAGATGTAAATTATATTTAAGTTAGGGGGGTGTTAGTGTTAGGGTTAGACTTAGCTTTAGGGGTTAATACATTTATTAGAATAGCGGTGAGCTCCGATCGGAAGATTAGGGGTTAATAAGTGTAGGCAGGTGTCGGCGACGTTGTGGGGGGCAGATTAGGGGTTAATAAATATAATATAGGGGTCGGCGGTGTTAGGGGCAGCAGATTAGGGGTACATAGGGATAACGTAGGTGGCGGCGCTTTGCGGTCGGAAGATTAGGGGTTAATTATTTTAAGTAGCTGGCGGCGATGTTGTGGGGGGCAGGTTAGGGGTTAATAAATATAATATAGGGGTCGGCGGTGTTAGGGGCAGCAGATTAGGGGTACATAAGTATAACGTAGGTGGCGGTCGGCAGATTAGGGGTTAAAATTTTTAATCGAGTGGCGGCGATGTGGGGGGAGCTCGGTTTAGGGGTACATAGGTAGTTTATGGGTGTTAGTGTACTTTAGGGTACAGTAGTTAAGAGCTTTATAAACCGGCGTTAGCCAGAAAGCTCTTAACTCCTGCTAGTTTCAGGCGGCTGGAATCTTGTCGTTAGAGCTCTAACGCTCACTGCAGAAACGACTCTAAATACCGGCGTTAGAAAGATCCCATTGAAAAGATAGGCTACGCAAATGGCGTAGGGGGATCTGCGGTATGGAAAAGTCGTGGCTGAAAAGTGAGCGTTAGACCCTTTAATCAATGACTCCAAATACCAGCGGGCGGCCAAAACCAGCGTTAGGAGCCTCTAACGCTGGTTTTGACGGCTACCGCCGAACTCCAAATCTAGGCCTAGGAGAGGTCTCATAGACAAACCAGGATTGAGGATCACACAACACACTATGGAAACATGGACCTTTTTAACAAAAAGACAGAATCTATTATCTAAACAAACATTAGTACACCCGATTAGATATTTACTTACCAAAGAGACACAACATATAGTAGACAAATGGGCCAATAAGGGTCTCTATAGGGTGGCGGATTGGCTAAGTGGAGGTAAACCTAAGACTTTTATCCAGATCCAAACCCAATTAGATTCAATAAAACTACATTGGTTCCAATATCTTCAAGTAAACTCCGCAATCCACAAATATATTAAAGACAGACAAGCTAATATAACCACACCCCTAGAAAGCCTACTTCAGTCTACACATAGACAGAAAGGAGCCATCTCTAAGCTCTATCTACAGATACAAGCATCTCACAACTTATCAAAATCTAACTTGATTCTCAACTGGGAAAGAGATTTAGATATAAATGAAGATAAGCAATGGTGGGATGATATGTTTAATTCAGCTTGTAAAAGACTTCTAAGTGCTGACCTGAGATAAAACACTATCAAGACAATGTTCAGGTGGTACCTCACCCCAGTGAAAACAGCTCACATGACACCCAATCATAATAGGTCCTGTTATAGAGGATGCGGGGAGGTAGGCTCATACTGCCACATGTGGTGGGAATGTGGGAGGGTGAGAGACATTTGGACTAAAACATCCAATCTGCTAAGCTCAATTTTAGATGAGGACATTCAGTTAACATCATCACAAGCCCTCCTACACATTCCTTTACCCCAGTTCAATAAACAGATAAACACATTCATTAGAATCATTTGTACGGTAGCAAGATCTTGTATAGCAAAACACTGGAAGACCTCAGCACCCCCTTGGGATGAGATTCTCAATAAGATCTCTCTAACACATCGAATGTATGAATCCGCTTCACAAATATTGGACACACAAACACAATACGAAAAGACCTGGTTTTACTGGACACTGAACAGACATAAAATAAGATAGAGCAAGATAGACTTCTCCTACACTGAGGATGTAGAAATAGACAACAAGACCTGGGAGAGAGAGACAATAAGGAGTCATTCGGTAACCTAATTTTATTTCTATTTATTTTTATTTATTATTATTTTTTTATTTCTATTTCTGATTTTATGTTCAATTGTGTTACTGTTTTTTCTCTAAGCTGCTATTAAGAAACTTACAGAATCCTCAAAGAATACAGCTTAAGTTCAGTTAATAGTTGAATTTAATTGTTGAAAAAACATAATTTATGCTTACCTGATAAATTCCTTTCTTCTGTAGTGTGATCAGTCCACGGGTCATCATTACTTCTGGGATATTAACTGCTCCCCTACAGGAAGTGCAAGAGGATTCACCCAGCAGAGTTGCTATATAGCTCCTCCCCTCTACGTCACCTCCAGTCATTCGACCAAGGACCAACGAGAAAGGAGAAGCCAAGGGTGTAGTGGTGACTGGAGTATAATTTAAAAAATATTTACCTGCCTTAAAAAACAGGGCGGGCCGTGGACTGATCACACTACAGAAGAAAGGAATTTATCAGGTAAGCATAAATTATGTTTTCTTCTGTTAAGTGTGATCAGTCCACGGGTCATCATTACTTCTGGGATACCAATACCAAAGCAAAAGTACACGGATGACGGGAGGGATAGGCAGGCTCTTTATACAGAAGGAACCACTGCCTGAAGAACCTTTCTCCCAAAAATAGCCTCCGAGGAAGCAAAAGTGTCAAATTTGTAAAATTTGGAAAAAGTATGAAGCGAAGACCAAGTTGCAGCCTTGCAAATCTGTTCAACAGAGGCCTCATTCTTAAAGCCCCAAGTGGAAGCCACAGCTCTAGTGGAATGAGCTGTAATTCTTTCAGGAGGCTGCTGTCCAGCAGTCTCATAAGCTAAACGAATTATGCTACGAAGCCAAAAAGAGAGAGAGGTAGCAGAAGCTTTTTGACCTCTCCTCTGACCAGAGTAAACGACAAACAGGGAAGACGTTTGTCGAAAATCTTTAGTTGCCTGTAAATAAAATTTAAGGGCACGAACTACATCGAGATTGTGCAAAAGACGTTCCTTCCTCGAAGAAGGATTTGGGCACAAGGATGGAACAACAATCTCCTGATTGATATTCCTGTTAGTGACTACCTTAGGTAAGAACCCAGGTTTAGTACGCAGAACTACCTTATCCGAGTGAAAAATCAAATAAGGAGAATCACAATGTAAGGCTGATAACTCAGAGACTCTTCGAGCCGAGGAAATAGCCATTAAAAATAGAACTTTCCAAGATAACAACTTTATATCAATGGAATGAAGGGGTTCAAACGGAACGCCCTGTAAAACGTTAAGAACAAGGTTTAAACTCCATGGTGGAGCCACAGCTTTAAACACAGGTTTAATCCTGGCCAAAGCCTGACAAAAAGCCTGAACGTCTGGAACTTCTGACAGACGCTTGTGTAACAGAATGGACAGAGCTGAGATCTGTCCCTTTAAGGAACTAGCGGATAACCCCTTTTCTAAACCTTCTTGTAGAAAAGACAATATCCTAGGAATCCTAACCTTACTCCAAGAGTAACCTTTGGATTCGCACCAATATAGGTATTTACGCCATATTTTATGGTAAATCTTTCTGGTAACAGGCTTCCTAGCCTGTATTAAGGTATCAATAACTGACTCAGAAAAACCACGCTTTGATAAGATCAAGCGTTCAATTTCCAAGCAGTCAGCTTCAGAGAAGTTAGATTTTGATGTTTGAAAGGACCCTGAATCAGAAGGTCCTGTTTCAGAGGTAACGACCAAGGTGGACAGAATGACATGTCCACCAGATCTGCATACCAAGTCCTGCGTGGCCATGCAGGCGCTATTAGAATCACTGATGCTTTCTCCTGTTTGATTCTGGCAATCAATCGAGGAAGCATCGGGAAAGGTGGAAACACATAAGCCATCCTGAAGGTCCATGGTGCTGTCAAGGCATCTATCAGGACCGCTCCCGGATCCCTGGATCTGGACCCGTAGCGCGGAAGCTTGGCGTTCTGTCGAGACGCCATGAGATCTATCTCTGGTTTGCCCCAACGTCGAAGTATTTGGGCAAAGACCTCTGGATGAAGTTCCCACTCCCCCGGATGAAAAGTCTGACGACTTAAGAAATCCGCCTCCCAGTTCTCCACTCCCGGGATGTGGATTGCAGACAGGTGGCAAGAGTGAGACTCTGCCCAGCGAATTATCTTCGATACTTCCATCATTGCTAGGGAGCTTCTTGTCCCTCCCTGATGGTTGATATAAGCTACAGTCGTGATGTTGTCCGACTGAAACCTGATGAACCCCCGAGTTGTTAACTGGGGCCAAGCCAGAAGAGCATTGAGGACTGCTCTCAATTCCAGAATGTTTATTGGAAGGAGACTCTCCTCCTGATTCCATAGTCCCTGAGCCTTCAGAGAATTCCAGACAGCGCCCCAACCTAGTAGGCTGGCGTCTGTTGTTACAATTGACCAGTCTGGCCTGCTGAATGGCATTCCCCTGGACAGATGTGGCCGATAAAGCCACCATAGAAGAGAATTTCTGGTCTCTTGATTCAGATTTAGAGTGGGGGACAAATCTGAGTAATCCCCATTCCACTGACTTAGCATGCACAGTTGCAGTGGTCTGAGATGCAGGCGTGCAAAAGGAACTATGTCCATTGCTGCTACCATTAGTCCGATTACCTCCATGCATTGAGCTACTGACGGGTGTTGAATGGAATGAAGGACACGGCATGCATTTTGAAGTTTTGTTAACCTGTCCTCTGTCAGGTAAATCTTCATTTCTACAGAATCTATCAGAGTCCCCAGGAAGGGAACTCTTGTGAGTGGAAAGAGAGAACTTTTCTCTTCGTTCACTTTCCATCCATGCGACCTTAGAAATGCCAGTACTATCTCTGTATGAGATTTGGCAGTTTGAAAGCTTGAAGCTTGTATCAGTATGTCGTCTAAGTACGGAGCTACTGAAATTCCTCGCGGTCTTAGTACCGCCAGAAGAGTGCCCAGAACCTTTGTGAAGATTCTTGGAGCTGTAGCCAGTCCGAATGGAAGAGCTACAAACTGGTAATGCCTGTCTAAAAGGGCAAACCTTAGATACCGGTAATGACTTCTGTGAATCGGTATGTGAAGGTAAGCATCCTTTAAATCCACTGTGGTCATGTACTGACCCTCTTGGATCATGGGCAAAATTGTTCGAATAGTTTCCATCTTGAACGATGGAACTCTTAGGAATTTGTTTAGGATCTTTAAATCCAAGATTGGCCTGAAGGTTCCCTCTTTCTTGGGGACTACAAACAGATTTGAGTAAAACCCTTGTCCTTGTTCCAACCGCGGAACTGGATGGATCACTCCCATTAATAAAAGATCTTGTACGCAGCGTAGAAACGCTTCCTTCTTTGTTAGGTTTGTTGACAACCTTGACAGATGAAATCTCCCTCTTGGGGGAGAGGATTTGAAGTCCAGAAGGTATCCCTGAGATATGATCTCTAACGCCCAGGGATCCTGAACATCTCTTGCCCAAGCCTGGGCGAAGAGGGAAAGTCTGCCCCCCACTAGATCCGGTCCCGGATCGGGGGCCCTCAATTCATGCTGTCTTAGGGGCAGCAGCAGGTTTTCTGGCCTGTTTGCCCCTGTTCCAGGACTGGTTAGGTTTCCAGCCTTGTCTGTAGCGAGCAACAGCTCCTTCCTGTTTTGGTGCAGAGGAAGTTGATGCTGCTCCTGCTTTGAAATTACGAAAGGAACGAAAATTGGACTGTCTAGCCTTGGCTTTGGCCTTGTCCTGAGGCAGGGCATGACCTTTACCTCCTGTAATGTCAGCAATAATCTCTTTCAAGCCGGGCCCGAATAAGGTCTGCCCTTTGAAAGGAATATTAAGCAATTTAGATTTAGACGTAACATCAGCTGACCAGGATTTCAGCCACAGAGCTCTGCGTGCCTGAATGGCGAATCCTGAATTTTTAGCCGCAAGTTTAGTTAAATGTACTACGGCATCTGAAATAAATGAATTAGCTAACTTAAGGAATTTAAGTTTGTGTGTGATGTCATCTAGTGTGGATGATTGAAGTGTCTCTTCCAGAGACTCAAACCAAAATGCTGCTGCAGCCGTGACAGGCGCAATACATGCAAGAGGTTGCAATATAAACCCTTGTTGAACAAACATTTTCTTAAGGTAACCCTCTAATTTTTTATCCATTGGATCTGAAAAAGCACAGCTATCCTCCACTGGGATAGTGGTACGCTTAGCTAAAGTAGAAACTGCTCCCTCCACCTTAGGGACCATTTGCCATAAGTCCCGTGTGGCGGCGTCTATTGGAAACATCTTTCTGAATATAGGAGGGGGTGAGAAAGGCACACCGGGTCTATCCCACTCCTTAGTAACAATGTCAGTAAGTCTCTTAGGTATAGGAAAAATGTCAGTACTCGTCGGTACCGCAAAATATTTATCCAACCTACACATTTTCTCTGGGATTGCAACTGTGTTACAATCATTCAGAGCCGCTAATACCTCCCCTAGTAACACACGGAGGTTCTCAAGCTTAAATTTAAAATTTGAAATGTCTGAGTCCAGTTTATTTGGATCAGAACCGTCACCCACAGAATGAAGCTCTCCGTCTTCACGTTCTGCAAACTGTGACGCAGTATCAGACATGGCCCTTGCATTATCAGCGCACTCTGTTCTCACCCCAGAATGATCACGTTTACCTCTTAGTTCTGGTAGTTTAGCCAAAACTTCAGTCATAGCAGTAGCCATATCTTGTAATGTGATTTGTAATGGCCGCCCAGATGTACTCGGCGCTACAATATCACGCACCTCCTGAGCGGGAGATGCAGGTACTGACACGTGAGGCGAGTTAGTCGGCATAACTCTCCCCTCGTTGTTTGGTGAAATATGTTCAATTTGTACAGATTGACTGTTTTTTAAAGTAGCATCAATACATTTAGTACATAAATTTCTATTGGGCTCCACTTTGGCATTAACACATATAGCACAGAGATATTCCTCTGAATCAGACATGTTTAACACACTAGCAAATAAACAGCAACTTGGAAATACTTTTCAAAGTAATTTACAAATAATATGAAAACGAACTGTGCCTTTAAGAAGCACAGAAAAAAATTATAACAGTTAAAATAATTAAATTATAGCATCAATCTTTGTCAGAATATACAGTTTTAGCAAAGGATTGTTCCCCTCAGCAATGATAACTAACCCAGGCAGCAGAAAAAAATACACAAATAAACGTTTTTTTTTGTTTTTTTTTTATCACAGTCAATACAATCAGCACAGCTCTGCTGTAATGATTACTTCCCTCAAAAAAGGCTTTGGAGATCCCTGAACTCTGTAGAGATGAACCGGATCATGCAGGAAGAAAATGAACCTCTGACTGAGATTTTTTGATGCATAGTAAAAGTGCCAAAAACAGCCCCTCCCCCACACACATAACAGTGAGAGGGATCAGTGAACTGCTCTAATTTAAATCAAAACTATTGCCAAGTGGAAAAATAGTGCCCAAAATTTTTTTCACCCAGTACCTCAGAGAAAAAAACGTTTTTACATGCCAGCAAAAAAACGTTTTACCTCAATAATTAATTGTCATTTAAAACCTATTGCAAGTCCCTGCAAATTAGGTTAAGTCTATGTATACAGTCTAAAAACCAGAGAAGTACCATTCCCCAGAAAACTGAAGTGTAAAATATACATACATGACAGCCTGATATCAGCTACATCTACTGTATTCAAGGCTGAGTTTACATTATAACGGTATGGCAGGATTTTCTCATCAATTCCATGTCAGAAAATAATAAACTGCTACATACCTCTTTGCAGATTAATCTGCCTGCTGTCCCCTGATCTGAAGTTTACCTCTCCTCAGATGGCCGAGAAACAGCAATATGATCTTAACTACTCCGGCTAAAATCATAGAAAAAACTCAGGTAGATTCTTCTTCAAATTCTACCAGAGAAGGAATAACACACTCCGGTGCTATTATAAAATAACAAACTTTTGATTGAAGATATAAAAACTAAATATATCACCATAGTCCTCTCACACATCCTATCTAGTCGTTGGGTGCAAGAGAATGACTGAAGGTGACGTAGAGGGGAGGAGCTATATAGCAACTCTGCTGGGTGAATCCTCTTGCACTTCCTGTAGGGGAGCAGTTAATATCCCAGAAGTAATGATGACCCGTGGACTGATCACACTTAACAGAAGAAATTATACTGTTAGTCTTTACCTGAGGCATAAGAATGTGACTAATCACAGGTTAATATATTTCGGAACATTTTTATTAGGAAAGAGAATATAGATAATATTATGCCTAAAGAATCTCTAAGAAGCAATAAAAAAAGAACTCTTGAGCGAAGATAAGACAAGACATTGGACACTTCTATGAGGAGAACCTGATATCTAAACTATATACTGTAATATCACATGTTTACCTCACCTCTTTCATATGATTAGCTAGTTATAGAATGAATGTTTCATAATAAGTAATGACCTGTATATGATCTGTGAAACCCTGTGACAATAAAAAAGATTTAAACATAAATGTACATTAAATTTAAAAACTGTTTTAACATCATCTAAAAGGAACATGTTAAATCTATGAATTCTAAAAGCCCTTTTCAGTCTTCTTCAAAGTTATGTTACCACTCTTTTATAGAGTGATTTGGTCCGCTGATTAACATTTAATGACATTCCAATACACAGGTAACTCATTTACTAGATCAGCAAGAAGATAAAAAAAAACATTTACACAGCGATAGATTTCAGCCTTACCTTTTATACTCATTAACAAAATTGATTTTAAAAC
This sequence comes from Bombina bombina, assembly GCF_027579735.1. Classification (NCBI taxonomy): domain Eukaryota; kingdom Metazoa; phylum Chordata; class Amphibia; order Anura; family Bombinatoridae; genus Bombina; species Bombina bombina. The sequence goes on from NC_069502.1 coordinate 732,910,983, forward strand.
TGTAGCGCATTGAAAAAAGCTGCGCTAATATGAATGCACGTTTATGTTTTACCACTCTTTTTTAAATGCTTAGCTTTCCCATGTAACCTACTTATGAATTATTTTTTTCTACAAGTTCTTGTAATTGGAAATATTGTTAAAGGTTATTTTAAAAAATATATATTGTTGCCTTGTACAGTTGGCAGATTAATAAGGTAAATTTCAGTGGCAAAAAGCAAACAATAGTGGAATAATGCCAGACTCTAAATTATCTAAGAAGTCTCGCCAGAGGTCCCTCAGAAATTGTTAGAAAGGCAAATGTCCGTTTGATAAAATGTAAGGTACTTAATGTGAAGGAGAAACTCCTACATTACCATTTCATGCAGTGATAGCAAAAAATACTAAAAAAAAATATTTTTGGGTATAAAGTTTACATTTCAGATTTCCTTAATATATAAACGAAAGCAGTAGAACTTTAGTATTAATTTGAAGTTTATTACCATTTCATTTAAAGTTTCTATACAAACATTTTGCTAATTTCTAAAGGAATTCTTTAACAGAGTACTATTGAAAAGAATTTATATACTGCCTGTAAAGTGTTTAGAACCAGTGAATTTCATCATACAAATGAAATACTGTCCTTAGCTATCTACAAGCATTTCATAATAACATCACACACAAATGTACACTATTAGACCTACAGAGACACAGGTTAAACATGTTCAGCAAGTCTATATGTTACCTCATAATGATTCTCGTTACAAAATTTTTGCACTTTAACCATGTACAAAATGAGCTGTGAAACCCCCCGAACCCCTTCCACACTTTAGTTTTTGCAGTTTTCCTTTTTATAATGTAATGGAAGAGTAGCCGACTCTTGTTCATCGATGAAGATAATTGTTGTTCATTGGTACTCTGTGTGTGCTGCTGTATAAGAGGGAGGGTATATTTCTAATGACACCTTATCTCCATATACCCATTGTATCAATGCAATGTTTTGTGTACCCAGGACATACTTGAAAATGAGAGAAATCTCAATGTATCTTTCCTGGTAAAATATTTTATAAATAAATAAATATAGATTCACTGAAACAGTGCTGTAATCATCGTGAGATTGTGAGAAAAGTGACTGGCACCATTTTGTTATGCACAGTTCACTCTGTTAACAGCATTACAATGCAATCTGTGTCTCTGTGCTAAAGTCTGGCAAATTGTACTACAGCAATTGTCACTATTTTACAGGTACAGTATTTATTGAATACTGTGCTGTGCTAGTGTTAAACTAAACGTAGCACTATTGTACCCCTAATATGGGTTAGTTCAAACATGTTTTCAAGTTTTTAAACATTGGCAAGTGAAAAGAAAGCTAAACCGCCTTGTTTCACTTTAAGGTGGTTTTCACTTTACAGCGGGGGTCCAGTGCCTAACCCGCGGGGTATACCTGTATATTGATACACATGCCAATAGATACATCTAAATAAAAGAAAGTGCACACTGTTTACAATGCTGTTCCAGACATCCCAACTCTCCCTGAAGTTCAGGGAGTCTCCCTGATTGTAATAGCGACTCCCTGATGCTAGCAAATGGAATGCAATCTCCCTGAAACTCCAAGTACCATGATCCAATGTGGCCCAAATCTGAAAAAGTGTAAGAAATTAACTAAATCTGGTCTATACAGTATCTGTATAGACATGAACTTATAAGCATATACTTATGCTTAGAAAATAGCTCTTTTGTGAACTTATACACTGAGTAAGTAAACTAGTACCTGACGTTAGCTATATACCTCTGCTTACGGATATATTAACACAGTGCGTGCAATATGGTACATGTAATTAGCATGTTCTGTCTATACAGAAACAACAAACAAATATACATATGCATATGAATGGAATGTGTACACTGATGTACATGAAATTAACCATGATTTGTCTATACAGAATATCCAAATACCTATATTTGTGCATTTACACTCACTCGTGTATAGAAATACACTATTAGTGCTGTTGCACAGTAAATTAAACTGTATTATAAGGCCTATCAGGGTACATACCCCTGCATAGATCACAGTTTTGTAAACTACTCACACAAAAAAAACTGAATGAGATCATGTCCATAATGATGGAGTAAGCAGACTGACTTAAATGCATTAAAATTATAGATACATAACTATATGTAACTATATATGCTCTGGTGTGCCAACCTGCAAGATAAACACACAGGTTGAGAGCATTTAAGGTCAACAGTGGATCAGAGATACTAAGGGGACAGATGTATTAGATTACATAGAGAATAGCAGGAGATATACATTACACACAATGTAGTATTAGCAGGTACTGTGCAGCAAAAAAACCCCACAAAGTTAAGGGTAAATTAACAGACAGAGTCTGAAAATGCTTAACCAAGTAAAAATTTACTTTTAGCTATTACTTTAAAAAGGAAATAAAAATTATTACCTAAAAATGTTAAGATTAAAAAATAAATAATAATATTAAATATTAGTTACCCTTAATGATGTCTGATCATAGGGAAACCTACCCCCAGAGGCATAACTAGAAACCACAGGGCCAAGGTGCAAGAATCTAACATACCCCAAGGAATAAAAGTAAAGGTGGGAGTCTATAATCCACCATAAAGTGTGAACTGCAAAATTACATGAAACCTTTAATGACCAGCGAAGCTTTGAAATCTCCTTAACCCTCTAAGGTAATCTGTAGTCTCCAGCTATGCTATACATGAATTTGTATCTTCTAATAGCCTGTGGGCTATGTAAGTGTGGTGCACTTACCTAAAAAAAGCACCAACTCCTCTGATCTTACCATAACAAAGAATAGCTGAATGCAGTATAGAGTCCAGTGCTGTGAAGATAACATGAGAAGATAAAGGGGAGGAGTACTGATGATCCCACAAAAGGAGGCTAAGGGACAAGCCCCCACGATATCAGAGGTTGGTTATGGCTGAAATCCCATAGGGAAGTACTGTGCCAATAACCAAGTTTTCCTATACCCTAGAATCAGCAATCCAGAGGGGTAACAGGTCTCATATAGATCTGAGCACCCTTGTCAACAAAGAAACTGGATAACATAAACCTCTAAGCTTTATCTTCACTCCTGGAAGGCAAAGAGCAAAACTGATTAGTACATGGAGGTGGAAGGGCTTTTGTTGTTTGGGGTTCTTTGCCTCTTCCTAGTGGGGGGAATTCAATCCCACATGTAAAGGATTGTGGACTCTCACCATCATATGAAAGAAATATAAAGTTATCCATTCCCTGTTTTAAAGTAACACAGGTTTATATTAGTTTTAAAAATGAAATTTTTAGGTTATGTGGACGTCAGATTGGCTTTTGGAAGAAGCCTTCACGGAAAGCAATGTCTCTAGGTTTCTATTATGATGTGAATTGATTGATGTAGAATTGCTGATTTTGATGAGTTTGGGTTGAAATTTTTACATGCTTGGCCTGAATTTTCATTATTGATTTATAAATAAAAACACATAATATTGTTGCTTTCAGATTTTTATTCCATAACCCTCTAATAAAATACTATATAAAAAAAAAACCATAACATACATTTAATATAGTATGAGTTATTTAAATTTGGTAATGAAAAAAATAATCCATTAAGAGTGTATGTGTGTGTGTGTATATGTGTATGTATGTATGTGTACACTCATCACTTCAAAGCTTTATCCATAGGATCTATCTCTATACCAAGTTTCATGCTAATAGGGAGAAGTGTTTAAATTATTTTAAAAAAAAATCCTCATACCGCCATACTGGAAAATGTCAAAATTTCAAAACTTAAAGGGACACTGTAGTATAAAAATGATGAGCTCTGACAAATTTTTGCATTAGTTACACAGGAACTTTATGTATTTAACTCTCACAAATGGGTTATACAAAGTATGGCTTGGGAATTGCAGAGAACTGCTGGTCCGAAGCAGGAAAAAGAAGGTGAGCCAATTGGCAGCAGCACCCGAATAACTCGGCCAATTTTTTTTGTTCGGCTGGACTTTACCTATGTGTTTTACCAATTTGTAGGACAAGATATCGATTTCCACAGTGAGTAGAGCAAATATTACAAACTATTACAAATTAGAGCATGTTATATTTCCACTACAATGTCCCTTTAATATCTCAAAACATACTTAGCTGATTTGCTTTCAGTCCCAACTAAAGTGCCATACAGCTGTATTTCCTGATCCATGCAAATGTCATAAGCATATAAAGATCATTGCTTATCAAAGAATACCTGTTTAACCTCTTAAGGACATATGACGGAATTTTTCCGTCATAAAACCATTGAGCAAACTGAAAGCTGTGTCCTTAAAGGGTTAAACTGGCATCACTATAGTGCTATAATAGTGAGGTGGGAAACTGGTTTTAAAAATGCAGGGGCTAAAAAAAAGAGATGTTTGTTTTGGGGATATATGTTAGGCGCAGCGGAAGTATCCTTGTCCCTTAAAGACCTTACTTTATATTATATTTCAGCACCACACTTACAAACTATGCGCTCCATCCCTTACTGTGTGTTTTGTTTCAGCTTAGAGTAAGCATGCAGTATAGCCAATCAGATCACGTACAGCCCAACTCATTGTATTTAGGCAGAGCATGCAGCTGGTGCTCTGCACTACACACAAAGGGCAAGATTACAAGTCGCACGGAAAATATTTTTTTGCATTTGGGGTAGTGCAGGTATTACAAGTTGCAAAAACATAATTTATGTAAGAACTTACCTGATAAATTCATTTCTTTCATATTAGCAAGAGTCCATGAGCTAGTGACGTATGGGATATACATTCCTACCAGGAGGGGCAAAGTTTCCCAAACCTCAAAATGCCTATAAATACACCCCTCACCACACCCACAATTCAGTTTAACGAATAGCCAAGAAGTGGGGTGATAAAAAAGTGCGAAAGCATATAAAATAAGGAATTGGAATAATTGTGCTTTATACAAAATCATAACCACCACAAAAAAAGGGCGGGCCTCATGGACTCTTGCTAATATGAAAGAAATGAATTTATCAGGTAAGTTCTTACATAAATTATGTTTTCTTTCATGTAATTAGCAAGAGTCCATGAGCTAGTGACGTATGGGATAATGACTACCCAAGATGTGGATCTTTCCACACAAGAGTCACTAGAGAGGGAGGGATAAAATAAAGACAGCCAATTCCTGCTGAAAATAATCCACACCCAAAATAAAGTTTAACGAAAAACATAAGCAGAAGATTCAAACTGAAACCGCTGCCTGAAGTACTTTTCTACCAAAAACTGCTTCAGAAGAAGAAAATACATCAAAATGGTAGAATTTAGTAAAAGTATGCAAAGAGAACCAAGTTGCTGCTTTGCAGATCTGGTCAACCGAAGCTTCATTCCTAAACGCCCAGGAAGTAGAAACTGACCTAGTAGAATGAGCTGTAATTCTCTGAGGCGGAGTTTTACCCGACTCAACATAGGCAAGATGAATCAAAGATTTCAACCAAGATGCCAAAGAAATGGCAGAAGCTTTCTGTCCTTTTCTAGAACCGGAAAAGATAACAAATAGACTAGAAGTCTTACGGAAAGATTTCATAGCTTCAACATAATATTTCAAAGCTCTAACAACATCCAAAGAATGCAACGATTTCTCCTTAGAATTCTTAGGATTAGGACATAATGAAGGAACCACAATTTCTCTACTAATGTTGTTGGAATTCACAACTTTAGGTAAAAATTCAAAAGAAGTTCGCAACACCGCCTTATCCTGATGAAAAATCAGAAAAGGAGACTCACAAGAAAGAGCAGATAATTCAGAAACTCTTCTGGCAGAAGAGATGGCCAAAAGGAACAAAACTTTCCAAGAAAGTAATTTAATGTCCAATGAATGCATAGGTTCAAACGGAGGAGCTTGAAGAGCTCCCAGAACCAAATTCAAACTCCAAGGAGGAGAAATTGACTTAATGACAGGTTTTATACGAACCAAAGCTTGTACAAAACAATGAATATCAGGAAGAATAGCAATCTTTCTGTGAAAAAGAACAGAAAGAGCAGAGATTTGTCCTTTCAAAGAACTTGCGGACAAACCCTTATCTAAACCATCCTGAAGAAACTGTAAAATTCTCGGTATTCTAAAAGAATGCCAAGAAAAATGATGAGAAAGACACCAAGAAATATAAGTCTTCCAGACTCTATAATATATCTCTCGAGATACAGATTTACGAGCCTGTAACATAGTATTAATCACAGAGTCAGAGAAACCTCTTTGACCAAGAATCAAGCGTTCAATCTCCATACCTTTAAATTTAAGGATTTCAGATCCTGATGGAAAAAGGGACCTTGTGACAGAAGGTCTGGTCTTAACGGAAGAGTCCACGGTTGGCAAGAGGCCATCCGGACAAGATCCGCATACCAAAACCTGTGAGGCCATGCCGGAGCTACCAGCAGAACAAACGAGCATTCCTTCAGAATCTTGGAGATTACTCTTGGAAGAAGAACTAGAGGCGGAAAGATATAGGCAGGATGATACTTCCAAGGAAGTGATAATGCATCCACTGCCTCCGCCTGAGGATCCCGGGATCTGGACAGATACCTGGGAAGTTTCTTGTTTAGATGGGACGCCATCAGATCTATTTCTGGAAGTTCCCACATTTGAACAATCTGAAGAAATACCTCTGGGTGAAGAGACCATTCGCCCGGATGCAACGTTTGGCGACTGAGATAATCCGCTTCCCAATTGTCTATACCTGGGATATGAACCGCAGAGATTAGACAGGAGCTGGATTCCGCCCAAACCAAAATTCGAGATACTTCTTTCATAGCCAGAGGACTGTGAGTCCCTCCTTGATGATTGATGTATGCCACAGTTGTGACATTGTCTGTCTGAAAACAAATGAACGATTCTCTCTTCAGAAGTGGCCAAAACTGAAGAGCTCTGAAAATTGCACGGAGTTCCAAAATATTGATCGTAATCTCACCTCCTGAGATTCCCAAACTCCTTGTGCCGTCAGAGATCCCCACACAGCTCCCCAACCCGTGAGACTTGCATCTGTTGAAATTACAGTCCAGGTCGGAAGCACAAAAGAAGCCCCCTGAATTAAACGATGGTGATCTGTCCACCATGTTAGAGAGTGTCGAACAATCGGTTTTAAAGATATTGTTTGAGATATCTTCGTGTAATCCTTGCACCATTGCTTCAGCATACAAAGCTGAAGAGGTCGCATGTGAAAACGAGCAAAGGGGATCGCGTCCGATGCAGCAGTCATAAGACCTAAAATTTCCATGCATAAGGCTACCGAAGGGAATGATTGTGACTGAAGGTTTCGACAAGCTGCAATCAATTTTAGACGTCTCTTGTCTGTTAAAGACAGAGTCATGGACACTGAATCCATCTGGAAACCCAGAAAGGTTACCCTTGTCTGAGGAATCAAATAACTTTTTGGTAAATTGATCCTCCAACCATGATCTTGAAGAAACAACACAAGTCGATTCGTATGAGATTCTGCTAAATGTAAAGACTGAGCAAGTACCAAGATATCGTCCAAATAAGGAAATACCACAATACCCTGTTCTCTGATTACAGACAGAAGGGCACCGAGAACCTTTGTAAAAATTCTTGGAGCTGTAGCTAGGCCAAACGGCAGAGCCACAAACTGGTAATGCTTGTCCAGAAAAGAGAATCTCAGGAACTGATAATGATCTGGATGAATCGGAATATGCAGATATGCATCCTGTAAATCTATTGTGGACATATAATTCCCTTGCTGAACAAAAGGCAAGATAGTCCTTACAGTTACCATTTTGAACGTTGGTATCCTTACATAACGATTCAATATTTTTAGATCCAGAACTGGTCTGAAGGAATTCTCCTTCTTTGGTACAATGAAGAGATTTGAATAAAACCCCATCCCCTGTTCCGGAACTGGAACTGGCATAATTACTCCAGTCAACTCTAGATCTGAAACACATTTCAGAAATGCTTGAGCTTTTACTGGATTTACTGGGACACGGGAAAGAAAAAATCTCTTTGCAGGAGGTCTCATCTTGAAACCAATTCTGTACCCTTCTGAAACAATGTTCTGAATCCAAAGATTGTGAACAGAATTGATCCAAATTTCCTTGAAAAAACGTAACCTGCCCCCTACCAGCTGAGCTGGAATGAGGGCCGCACCTTCATGTGGACTTAGAAGCAGGCTTTGCCTTTCTAGCTGGCTTGGATTTATTCCAGACTGGAGATGGTTTCCAAACTGAAACTGCTCCTGAGGATGAAGGATCAGGCTTTTGTTCTTTGTTGAAACGAAAGGAACGAAAACGATTATTAGCCCTGCTTTTACCTTTAGATTTTTTATCCTGTGGTAAAAAAGTTCCTTTCCCACCAGTAACAGTTGAAATGATGGAATCCAACTGAGAACCAAATAATTTGTTACCCTGGAAAGAAATAGAAAGTAAAGTTGATTTAGAAGCCATATCAGCATTCCAAGTTTTAAGCCATAAAGCTCTTCTAGCTAAAATAGCTAGAGACATAAACCTGACATCAACTCTGATAATATCAAAAATGGCATCACAGATAAAATTATTAGCATGCTGAAGAAGAATAATAATGTCATGAGAATCACGATGTGTTACTTGTTGCGCTAAAGTTTCCAACCAAAAAGTTGAAGCTGCAGCAACATCAGCCAAAGATATAGCAGGTCTAAGAAGATTACCTGAACACAGATAAGCTTTTCTTAGAAAGGACTCAATTTTCCTATCTAGAGGATCCTTAAACGAAGTACCATCTGACGTAGGAATAGTAGTACGTTTAGCAAGGGTAGAAATAGCCCCATCAACTTTAGGGATTTTGTCCCAAAATTCTAATCTGTCAGACGGCACAGGATATAAATGCTTAAAACGTTTAGAAGGAGTAAATGAATTACCCAATTTATCCCATTCTTTGGAAATTACTGCAGAAATAGCATTAGGAACAGGAAAAACTTCTGGAATAACCACAGGAGCTTTAAATACCTTATCCAAACATTTAGAATTAGTATCAAGAGGACCAGAATCCTCTATTTCTAAAGCAATTAGAACTTCTTTAAGTAAAGAACGAATAAATTCCATTTTAAATAAATATGAAGATTTATCAGCATCAACCTCAGAGACAGAATCCTCTGAACCAGAGGAGTCATCAGAATGATGATGTTCATTTAAAAATTCATCTGTAGGGAGAGAAGTTTTAAAAGATTTTTTACGTTTACTAGAAGGAGAAATAACAGACATAGCCTTCTTTATGGATTCAGAAACAAAATCTCTTATATTATCAGGAACATTATGCACCTTAGATGTTGAAGGAACTGCAACAGGCAATGGTACTTTACTAAAGGAAATATTATCTGCTTTAACAAGTTTGTCATGACAATCAATACAAACAACAGCTGGAGAAATAGCTACCAAAAGTTTACAGCAGATACACTTAGCTTTGGTAGATTCAGCACTTGACAGCGATTTTCCTGTAGTATCTTCTGACTCAGATGCAACGTGAGACATCTTGCAATATGTAAGAGAAAAAACAACATATATATAAAGCAAAATTGATCAAATTCCTTAAATGACAGTTTCAGGAATGGGAAAAAATGCCAAAGACCAAGCTTCTAGCAACCAGAAGCAATAAATAATGAGACTTAAATAATGTGGAGACAAAAACGACGCCCATATTTTTTCACGCCAAATAAGACGCCCACATTATTTGGAGCCTAAATGCTTTTGGCGCCAAAAATTACGCCACATCCGGAACGCCGACATTTTTGGCGCGAAATAACGTCAAAAAATGACGCAACTTCCGGCGACACGTATGACGCCGGAAACGGAAATAGAATTTTTGCGCCAAAAAAGTCCGCGCCAAGAATGACGCAATAAAATGAAGCATTTTCAGCCCCCGCGAGCCTAACAGCCCACAGGGAAGAGTCAAATTTTTGAAGGTAAGAAAAAATGGTTAAATCAAAATGCATTATCCCAAATATGAAACTGACTGTCTGAAAATAAGGAAAGTTGAACATTCTGAGTCAAGGCAAATAAATGTTTGAATACATATATTTAGAACTTTATAAACAAAGTGCCCAACCATAGCTTGGAGTGTCACAGAAAATAAGACTTACTTACCCCAGGACACTCATCTACATATAGCAGATAGCCAAACCAGTACTGAAACGAGAATCAGCAGAGGTAATGGTATATATAAGAGTATATTGTCGATCTGAAAAGGGAGGTAAGAGATGAATCTCTACGACCGATAACAGAGAACCTATGAAATAGACCCCGTAGAAGGAGATCACTGCATTCAAATAGGCAATACTCTCCTCACATCCCTCTGACATTCACTGCACGCTGAGAGGAAAACTGGGCTCCAACTTGCTGCGGAGCGCATATCAACGTAGAATCTAGCACAAACTTACTTCACCACCTCCATCGGAGGCAAAGTTTGTAAAACTGAATTGTGGGTGTGGTGAGGGGTGTATTTATAGGCATTTTGAGGTTTGGGAAACTTTGCCCCTCCTGGTAGGAATGTATATCCCATACGTCACTAGCTCATGGACTCTTGCTAATTACATGAAAGAAATAACTTATTTTGTGCATGTGTTAAGCCACGTAATTTAAACAGCCAAATCGCATGCACGTTCACGTATTGCCCGTAGAAGTCAATGGAGAAGACAAATAGAAACAAATTTTCACTAAAACCCTAATATGTTGCACAAAGCCCTTGACGATTCTCCTTAAAAATGCAAATATTTTATATTGCGAAAATGTTTTCGTAACGGAATATGTTCTATTTATTTCTAAATAAATATTTCTCTATATATGTGATTATTTTTGGACTGATATATTTATAGCGAGATATGTATATATATGTCTAGATATCTCGAGATCTATATGCGAATATCTCTTTGAAATTTCCTCTCAGATAATGTTTAATGAGCATAAGATTATAATGAAAAATATTTTCATTATCTCCATTGTATAAACATATCTCTATAAATATAAATCCATGTTTCTCTATGTATGTGTATGTATGTCAATAAAAAATCCCTTTGTTGGCTTTTTTTTTTTCTCTAACACCCGAGATCTCGTATCTTTGAGCCCTTATAACTTTTGTGTACAATATTTTTTTTTAAATATTTTTTTATTAGACAGTTTTAATATGAGTGTAACTGTACTATGCAAAAAGTGTTTCGTGAAACGTAACTATAGCTCTTCGAGCGCGGAAAGGATTGTTGCATAAAAGGCGAATGCGCGTGCGCAATCGTGACTTTTTGAGACTTGTAATAGCTGCACAGAGGCAATTGATTGCGAAAATACCATATCACGCGCATAAAACTCATAACGCACGACTTGTAATCTTGCCCAAAGCAAGCAGTATGATGTGCATGTGCAGTAAGAATATAAAAGGAAGTAGACAATCTGTGATATGTATTTAATGTACATTTAATTTAATAAACTACAGGAATATTTAATGTTTACTCTCCCTTTAAAAGAGAAAAAAAATCATATTATAAAGTACAGCATATTTCAAGCAAATGGTGTAAAATCATTATATCCCTAAAAATAGGTAATAAGCTGTAGGCCTTGGCAACCACTAAAATCTTATGGTCTCAGACAAGTCAAATTATTAATGGTGGTTTTAAGCATTTCCTGCAAGAAGATGGAAAATTCCAGTGATCTGTTCATGCATTAAATGGCCCCCAATATCCAGTATCCATGAGATTAAAAAAATTGACATTATTTCTACAAGCAATTCTGATTTTCTTAATTTTTACAAGTATATCTTACAATTCATGACACAAACCACAGAATATAGGGAACATTCAAGATTAATAAGCCTAATGCAAAGTATAAAATGCTGCAGGGAGATTAGATAAATATTGGGATATAAGAACTTATTTCAGACAATCTAATGGTTTATACATGTGTAGCATTACTTGTAGCAGTCCGCTTTGTTTCACAATGCTCACTTGGTTATATCTGTGGTTTTCAATTATTAAACTGAAGGCAGACCACATTAGTCTTTTAAATGTAAACTGAAAGCACGTGTTTGTTACTCATTTCTAACATCTGTCCGGGCTTTGTGTTTAAAAGAATTTTTTTTTTTTTTAAAGGGACATGAAATACCCAAATGTTGAAGCACTTGAAAGTGATGCAGCATAGGTGTAAAAAAGCTGATTATAAAATATCACCTGAATATCTCTATTTAAAAAAGGAACATATTTTACCTCTAATTTCCTAAGTATTCACGCCCCACTGTAAAGAGACTTTAAGCAGCCAGTCAGGATGCTTGTCCCAGGACAAGCTAGGGAGTGTGCATATGTCATGTGCAGACACAGTTATGTTATTTTCCTATTCAGTTTAGGTAAGTTCTATGAAATATCATTCAATTGCAGCAAAGGCAAAGCATTACCACAGCACTGCTGATGTTGACTGGCTATTTTTTTTTTTAACTTGCAGCTGGACAGCAGCTGAGGTATAACTGTTTACACAGCACTTATTCTGGTTAGATGAAGACATTTTGAGGTAAAATATCCGTATTTACATATAGATTTTCAGGTGATATTTTCTAGTCAGCTTTTTACAGATAGGCTGCATCACTTTCAAGTGATTTAGCATGTGGGTATTATGTCCCTTTAAAATACAATCTCTGTCAGTATTCAATATGGTGATTTTGATTTTTCACAATGCCAATGTAATCTTCAGGGATAATTTGCTTCCTTACATATGTATTGCAATTTCTAGGATGAAGAATATGGGTATTATGTTTTATATTTGGTATCAAAAACATCTACAGGGAGATTAAAGGGACAGCTTAAGATTTTTAAAATAAATGTTTAGTTATGTTTAGTTATAATTAATGGAACTTTGCTATATATTTTCAGTATTTATTTTGCTACATTTTCCTGTAATTTAGCTCTGAAAATTGAGGATTTTCTTATCACAACCTTAGATGCACCCTGCAGTTTCTCAAGGTAGACCCTACTCCACATCTGTCACTAACTGGCTTTAATGGATAACAACTGCAAACCAATGCACTTTATACTAACTTTATGACAATAGCTAGCCTTGTTGTCTGAGGACTAAAGCCCAGATAGGCTCCTCCAAATAAGGCAAATGGTGGATGTAAAAAGGATGACAAATTGTTTTCAAACTGTTGAGACCGATATCTTATTCTATAGCAACAAAACAGAAATGTTTTGTAATTACAAGGTATTTACTGCCCATTTAAAAGCCATTAGATCATGACAGTGCATTCCTAATAAAAGAACTTGAGAAGCTGTGTCTGTAACTTTAATTCTGATATGCAGGCTAGTATTCTTTGTACATTAAAGGGACAGTCAAGTAAAAATGAAACTTTTATGATTCAGATAGGGCATGTCATTTTAAACTTTCCAATTTACTTTTTATCATCAAATTTGCATTGTTCTCTTGGTATTATTGGTTGAAAGCTAAACCTAGGTAGGTTCATATGCTAATTTGGATTTGGAGCATTCATCCGCAATAAAAGAAAACAAATTTTGGGGTTTTAATATAATTTTGTTCGAAATTTTAACACAAATTGTACAGTTTTTTTGCTAATAAACCAAACAGACACTCATGGCTGATATTGGAGATTATGAAATAATTTGTGGTTGTGGTCTATGGCTTTTAAGGACTGGAGTTGGACATCCCTGCTGTAGCGCGTTTAAAATGATTATAAAATAAACAAATAAATAATTTAAATTTCTAACACAGTGTTTTAATCGTCATGAACATTAAAAAATATTAGTGGCTGGTAAAGGTCCAACGGCACCTGTTTTAAAGCAGCATGATCTAGATGGGTTTTGGGTTTTTTGCAGAATATTATTAATGTTTTTTTGTATAAACCTTTGCAATGATCAAAATATAGGTACTGTAATATTTAAATCATTAGCTAAGTGACATCAGATAACACAAATTCATTCTATCTCAATACAAATAGTCAGGTAAAAGTCAGACTTGATTGTGGCTTTATCTTGAAGAAATGAATGGATTGTCCCTGCTGAAAACTGGTAAACAGGACATCCCCAGAGGAACAGCATAAAATACCAGAACATTAAAGGGACACTGAACCCAAATTTTTTCTTTCGTGATTCAGATAGAGCATACAATTTTAAGGAACTTTCTAATTTGTTACTATTATCAAATTTTCTTCATTCTCTTTGTATCTTTATTTGAAAAGTAAGAATGTAAATTTAGAAGCCGGCCCATTTTTGGTTCACAGGTGCTTGCTGATTGGTGGGTAAATTCACCCACCAATAAACAAGTGCTGTCCAGGGTACTAAACCAAAAATTGGCTGGCTCCTTAGCTTAGATGCCTTCTTTTTCAAATAAAGATAGCAAGAGAAGGAAGAAAATTTGATAATAGGAGTAAATTAGAAAGTTGCTTAAAATTGCATGCTCTATCTGGATCACGAAAGAAAAAAAATTGGGCTCAGTGTCCCTTTAAGCAATGATACATCTATAACAGTTTTGAAAAATCACATCATTTTCTGTGCTCTCAGCTTAAAATTAGAAATATATATACCTGCTCATTGTTGTTTGCAGTAGAGTTGGCTGTGACCGCAGAGAGTTTTTCCAAAAATGATAGATCTGCAGCTGAATTGATAGCACCCCCATCAGATACGAACTAAGAATAAAAATAAAAAATAAATAAAAAAACAGTTAATTGTAGAAATGTGTTTTCATAATAGAATTTTATTGGCCCACATTGTTGTATAATATATTTATGGTACTGTTTCCATCTACTCCATGAACTCAGGACGTCTTAATATGAGATAACAATTTTTGGTTCTTCCTCAGAATATTTTTTATTCCTTAAAGTGATACTAAACCAAATTGTTTCTTTCATGATTCAGATAGAGCATGCAATTTTAAGCAACTTTCTAATTTACTCCTATTAACAATTTGTCTGCGTTCTCTTGGTATCTTTATTTGAAAAAAGCAGGAATGTAAGCTTATGAACCGGCCCATTTTCGGTTCAGCACCATGGATAGCGATTGGTGGGTACATTTAGCCACCAATCAGCAAGCTGTACGCAGGTGCTGAAGAAAAGTTGGGCTGGCTCATGAGCTTATATTCCTGCTTTTTCAAATAAAGATACCAAGAGAACGAAGAAAAATTGATAACAGGAGTAAATTAGAAAGTTGCTTAAAATTGCATTATCTATCTGAATAATGAAAGGAAAAAAATTGGGTTCAGTATCCCTTTAACTAATTAAGAATTAGCACATTACAGCACCAGCTTTCACCAACTCATTTTTTTTAACGTTCTACTACTTGCCATTTGAAACCAATTCATGTGTTTTTGTCAATTTCTGTTTTATGGGGGAAAGTATTTTGCTTAATTTTTATACAAGTATATTTTCGTAACATGTTGATGGAGCCTTTAAAAAACAAAACGGAAAAAAAACAACTCATTTTATTTGAAATTGTGGGATGTCTTTGATGTATAGGTTTGATTAAGTGTGAATAAGTATATGCATGAGCACACAACTTATACTCATGATTTATAACTGATAAAATATAAAGGCAGACTGACAACTCAAATTCACAATATTGGGCTAGATCACGAGTGGAGCAGTAATTGCCACTCCTGTTCGCACGCTAACTTCACTCGACTTCTGCTCTTCGCGCACGTTGGGTAGTATGCGTATTACAAGTTAAAAGCAAATATTTTTCATTAACGCTGACCTAACACGAGCAAAGAGAAGAAGTTAGAATATCACAACTGCGTTAATGTACTACAGTATCCCATAGACCTCAAAGAAGAGAGAAAAGTTTGGGGGTAAAAAAAAAACATACTCGCATGCTTACCTGAATCGCCATAAGCCCCCTACTCTAATAACCCCTAACCCGCCGCAACTTCCCCCCTACACTATTAACTCCTAAACCGCCACAACCCCCACCGGAAAGTAACCAACTAAACTATTAACCCCTAAACCGCCACAACCCCCACCGCAAAGTAACCGGCTACACTGTTAACCCCTAAACCACAAACAGCCCCCACTGCAATGTAACCAACTACACTATTAACCCCTAAACCACCACAACCCCTATCGCAAAATACCCATTAACATCTAAACCCCTTAACCTAACACCCCCTAAAATACCCACACAAAAAACACCCACCTAAAGTACCTTTAAAAATAAAAAAATAACCTTACCTTAAAATTAAAAAAAACCTAACCTTACTTGAAAAATACAATAACCTAACACTACAGGAAAAAACAACCATTACAGAAAATAAAAAAAATACCATTACAGAAAAAAAAACAAATGACCAAAAATAACAAAACAGTTATGCCTATTCTAAAACCACACTTAAAAAAACTTTACTAACACTAAACTGCAGCGATAGGGCCTTTTTTAGGGCATTGCCACAAAGTGATTTAGCTATTTTTCAATAAAAATAAACTCCACCACCAATCTACAAGTAACCCCTAACCCCTCCAAAAATAGGTTATCTAAAATAAAACTACTCTAAAATTTAACATTTAGCTCTTTTGCTGCCTGAAACAAAAAAAAAAACAAAAAAAAAACAAAAACGACCCAACCCTAACACTAAAGCCCAAAGATGGTGCTCATCAAAGTTGAATCCTGGCAGCAGCGCTGCATTTTTATCATGGCAGAGGTCTTCTTATTTTCCTATTTTTTTTTTCCCGGCAGCGGTTTTCTCATCTTCATTCTTATCTTCCATCCCTAACATCCTCTTCATGCTGTCAATTTTGAATGTGAGGTACCCCTTTATATAGGGGAACCCTTGCATTCCTATTACCTGATTTTTAATTTAAAATTCAAATCAGCCAATAGAAAAAGCTTTCATTCTATTGGCTGATTTGAATTTGAAAATAAAAAATCAGCCAATAGGGATGCAATGGCACCCCTATATAAAGAGGGTATCTTGCATTCAAGAGGACGTCTGGGATGGAAAATAAGAAGATGGATGAAGATAAGAAGACCACTACTGGGATGAAGATAAGAAGACCGCCAGGGTGAATATGGAGCGCTGCCAGGTGGAAGTTAAAGCAACACGGCCCGAACTTAGTGAGTACAATCTTTGGGGTTTAGTGTTAGGATTTTTTTGGGTGGGTTTTGTTTTTTAGGTTGCTTTTTTTTTTTTTTTTTTTTCTATTTTGGGCAGCAAAAGAGCTAAATGCCCTTCTAAGGGCAATATGCAGCCACATGCCCTTTTCAGGGCAATTATTAGAGTAGTCCTTTTTTAGATAGCCTTTTGTTTTTGTGGGGGGGGGTTGCTTATAGATTGGTGTTTGGGTTTTTTTAATTGAAAAAGAGCTAAATCACTTTAGGGCAATGCCCTACAAAAGGCCCTTTTAAGGTCTATTGCTGTAGTTTAGAGATATTATAGTTATTTTTCTTTTGGGGTGTTTAAAGTGGGGTTTTAGACTAGGCATAACTTTTATTTTTGGTCATTTGTTTTTATCTGTAGGTTATTTTAATTTTCTGGAATGTTAGATTATTTTATTTTTCAAGTAAGGTTAGTTTTTTTATATTTTAAGGTAAGGTTCGTTTTTTTATTTTTAAGGTAAGGTTAGGTTTTTTATCTTTAAGGTAAGGTTAGGTTTTTTATTTTTAAAGGTTAGTTTTTTTTATAGGTAAAGTTATTTTATTTTTTGGGGGGGGTTAGGGGTTAATAGTGTAGTGGGTTACATTGTGGTGGGGGTTGTGGCAGTTTAGGGGTTAATAGTGTTGAGGGGTAGTTTGCATTTACTTTCAACTTGTAATAGGAGCGGACATTGCTGCTAAATGCTGCCCATAGAAAAAATGGGAAGCAAAAATTACCGCAAGTTTGCGCATACAAATTTGCAGTCATTTAAACAGCGCACCACTAGTAGTATAGATTTGAGCATAAAGAACACCGCAATCTCGCTTACACTCGTGGTAACGATAGTGCTCCACTCGTAATCTGGCCTATTATCTAGAGATTAAACTAACATTTCCTTATGAATAAAATGATTAAATGTTAATGCAATAACTAACTGAACTCTAACAGAATCACTGATAGGTCACATGGATCCATTTTGAGTTCACTTTTGTGAAAAATTTACAACAAGTTGGGGAACGGGGTCTTAAAAAAATTCTTAGCTAGTTTATTTTCAAAATAAAACAATTGTTATGATGAAACAATCCCCCTTTTTAAATATAAGACAATCAAGTACATCATTCTATATATGCAGCAATCTAGAATGAAGAAAAAATTATAATAGGAGTATATTAGAAAGTTGCTTAAAATTGCAGGTTCTATCTCAGTAGTCTCAAAGTACAGGCACTGGGGCCATTTGTGGCCCTCAGGGTAGTTTAATCTGGCCCTCCCTTGTTTATTAGGTAATTTATTCATGTGTCCAAACAATTTTTTGATGTTCTATACAGGCACTGACAAGATAAATATAAAGACAAGCATGCATCGTCCAGTGTAGACTCCCATTACGCACTGCTTGGATAAATGTCACTTTTTATTCAGTTCCAGAATGATCACTTCACTTGGCTCTCACAAGATAAATATACGCTGTGTATGTCTATTGTGGAATACAGCTCCCACCATGCACTACTACTTGGGTAAATGTCACTTCCAGTTTCTAGTATATCCAGCAACACTCACTCTGTTCAAGTGGCCCCCATGGGAGAAGAACACTTAAACTAGTGGCCCCCCCGGATGCAATGAGCTTGAGACCCCTGCTCTATCTGAATCATTAAAGAAAAAATCTGGGTTTAGTGTCCCTTTAAAGCCTCACCTCAATATAATCAGTTGGTACAAGTCCTCTTTCCCCTTGAGTGTTTTTTACTTCTATCCAGCCTCCACCTACATCCTGCAATAAAGAACAGAAAACTGGTGATTACATATTTAAATATAAAAACTTTGTCTAATATGCCATCTATAAAAGTAGCACATGTAAGTATTCAAATGGAAGATCATAGAAATGAGCTTGAATTTTTATAATTGACATATATATATCTTTTACACTGAAATTAGAGAAGGAAACATTTTCTGTATAAAATTTATTTTTATATTCAAGATTATATATAACGTATTAGAGTCATCTGGAAAGCATATTTATTTATTTGAACAAATCTTAACAAGTACTGCAGAACAATATTAGAATACAGACCTTGACAAATCATTGTACTGGAAAAGTAGTGTAAAAGTCACACTACAAAAGGAGTGTACATGAATAGCACTCTGCTACTCTTATTCATCACTTGATACAATAAAGGTGAATGAATTCATGAAAGGAGGTAAAATATAACTCTTATTAGTGTGATTAAAAAACAAATGTACCCATTAAGAACACAAAACATACACAAACAACTGACAACCAATAATAAAATAGCACTGTGGAATCGGTCTATGATTATCAACAGTAATGTCAATGATATGAGGAGCTGTGTGTGTGGGCTATATACGTCCCACTGATCTCCAGGGGTATAAGTACCGTACCATTTTTTTTTTTTTTAAATAATTTTTTTATTGAAAACAGTATTGTAATAACAACATAATTAAACATTTTTCCATATACATCTGGCAACGATAGAGCATACAGGTTTACAAAAGACAGCATGATATTAGGTGCGTTTCCTTTACTATGTTATAGGAGTCATTTTTTGCATTAATGATCTATCCAGTGGATGTGCAGATGGTTATATTGTTATATATCGGCACTCTTAAGAATTAATCTTTAAGATAGGAGGACACATGGCGAGTGTTGCCATGTCTAGTTACACTGACAGTTCAGAAGCACATTAAAATATGACGGGGTAAAAGGTATGTACGGACATATATTGCAGTGATAACTTGAAATCCGCAGTTTACTATAACGGAAGGAAAGGGGGAGGGGAGAGTATGGAGAGGGAAAAAGGGGAAGGGAAGGAGGGGAGGACCGAATATGGTGATAGGGGACAAAATAGCAAAAATGGGGGAGATCCACTTCTCTTAAGTAAGGGCACCTTGTTATATTCACAGTGAGGTGCACCTTCTGGGGCTGGAAGGGGACTTTTGCCAGATGCAATCCGGTTGTGTAAGAAGGGGTAGGCCCTATTATTTATTCTGCTCCAGATAGTTCTCCCAGGGCTCCCAGAGGAGGCTAAATACATCTGACTGGTTCCTCATCCTAAAGACGTAGTTCTCCATCTTACCATTTTTTACTAGCAAGAAAACATAATTTATGCTTACCTGATAAATTCCTTTCTTCTGTAGTGTGATCAGTCCACGGGTCATCATTACTTCTGGGATATTACTCCTCCCCAACAGGAAGTGCAAGAGGATTCACCCAGCAGAGCTGCATATAGCTCCTCCCCTCTACGTCACTCCCAGTCATTCGACCAAGGACCAACGAGAAAGGAGAAGCCAAGGGTGTAGTGGTGACTGGAGTATAATTTAAAAAATATTTACCTGCCTTAAAAAACAGGGCGGGCCGTGGACTGATCACACTACAGAAGAAAGGAATTTATCAGGTAAGCATAAATTATGTTTTCTTCTGTTAAGTGTGATCAGTCCACGGGTCATCATTACTTCTGGGATACCAATACCAAAGCAAAAGTACACGGATGACGGGAGGGATAGGCAGGCTCTTTATACAGAAGGAACCACTGCCTGAAGAACCTTTCTCCCAAAAATAGCCTCCGAGGAAGCAAAAGTGTCAAATTTGTAAAATTTGGAAAAAGTATGAAGCGAAGACCAAGTTGCAGCCTTGCAAATCTGTTCAACAGAGGCCTCATTCTTAAAGGCCCAAGTGGAAGCCACAGCTCTAGTAGAATGAGCTGTAATTCTTTCAGGAGGCTGCTGTCCAGCAGTCTCATAAGCTAAACGTATTATGCTACGAAGCCAAAAGGAAAGAGAGGTAGCAGAAGCCTTTTGACCTCTCCTCTGACCAGAGTAAACGACAAACAGAGAAGACGTTTGTCGAAATTCCTTAGTTGCCTGTAAGTAAAATTTTAGGGCACGAACTACGTCCAGATTGTGCAGTAGACGTTCCTTCTTCGAAGAAGGATTTGGACACAAAGAAGGAACAACAATCTCTTGATTGATATTCCTGTTAGTGACTACCTTAGGTAAGAACCCAGGTTTAGTACGCAGAACTACCTTATCCGAATGAAAAATCAAATAAGGAGAATCACAATGTAAGGCTGATAACTCAGAGACTCTTCGAGCCGAGGAAATAGCCATTAAAAATAGAACTTTCCAAGATAACAACTTTATATCAATGGAATGAAGGGGTTCAAACGGAACGCCCTGTAAAACGTTAAGAACAAGGTTTAAACTCCATGGCGGAGCAACAGTTTTAAACACAGGCTTAATCCTGGCCAAAGCCTGACAAAAAGCCTGAACGTCTGGAACTTCTGACAGACGTTTGTGTAACAGAATGGACAGAGCTGAGATCTGTCCCTTTAATGAACTAGCAGATAAACCCTTTTCTAAACCTTCTTGTAGAAAAGACAATATCCTAGGAATCCTAACCTTACTCCAAGAGTAACCTTTGGATTCACACCAATATAGGTATTTACGCCATATCTTATGGTAAATCCTTCTGGTAACAGGTTTCCTAGCCTGTATTAAGGTATCAATAACTGACTCAGAAAACCCACGTCTTGATAAAATCAAGCGTTCAATTTCCAAGCAGTCAGCTTCAGAGAAGTTAGATTTTGATGTTTGAAAGGACCCTGTATCAGGAGGTCCTGTTTCAGAGGTAGAGACCAAGGTGGACAGGATGACATGTCCACCAGGTCTGCATACCAAGTCCTGCGTGGCCATGCAGGTGCTATTAGAATCACTGATGCTCTCTCCTGTTTGATTCTGGCAATCAATCGAGGAAGCATCGGGAAGGGTGGAAACACGTAAGCCATCCTGAAGTCCCAAGGTGCTGTCAGGGCATCTATCAGGACTGCTCCTGGATCCCTGGATCTGGACCCGTAACGAGGAAGCTTGGCGTTCTGTCGAGACGCCATGAGATCTATCTCTGGTTTGCCCCAACGTCTAAGTATTTGGGCAAAGACCTCCGGATGAAGTTCCCACTCCCCCGGATGAAAAGTCTGACGACTTAAAAAATCCGCTTCCCAGTTCTCCACTCCCGGAATGTGGATTGCTGACAGGTGGCAAGAGTGAGACTCTGCCCAGCGAATTATCTTTGATACTTTCATCATTGCTAGGGAGCTTCTTGTCCCTCCCTGATGGTTGATGTAAGCTACCGTCGTGATGTTGTCCGACTGAAACCTGATGAACCCCCGAGTTGTCAACTGGGGACAAGCCAGGAGGGCATTGAGAACTGCTCTCAATTCCAGAATGTTTATTGGCAGGAGACTCTCCTCCTGACTCCATTGTCCCTGAGCTTTCAGAGAATTCCAGACGGCACCCCAACCTAGAAGGCTGGCGTCTGTTGTTACAATTGTCCAGTCTGGTCTGCTGAATGGCATCCCCCTGGACAGATGTGGCCGAGAAAGCCACCATAGAAGAGAATTTCTGGTCTCTTGATCCAGATTCAGAGAAGGGGACAAGTCTGAGTAATCCCCATTCCACTGACTTAGCATGCACAGTTGCAGTGGTCTGAGGTGTAAGCGAGCAAAGGGTACTATGTCCATTGCCGCTACCATTAAGCCGATTACCTCCATGCATTGAGCCACTGACGGGTGTTGAATGGAATGAAGGGTGCGGCAAGCACTTTGAAGTCTTGTTAACCTGTCCTCTGTCAGGTAAATCTTCATTTCTACAGAATCTATAAGAGTCCCCAGGAAGGGAACTCTTGTGAGTGGAACAAGTGAACTTTTCTTTTCGTTCACCTTCCATCCATGTGACCTTAGAAAAGCCAGTACTAACTCTGTATGAGACTTGGCAGTTTGAAAGCTTGAAGCTTGTATCAGAATGTCGTCTAGGTACGGAGCTACCGAGATTCCCCGCGGTCTTAGTACCGCCAGAAGAGCACCCAGAACCTTTGTGAAGATTCTTGGAGCTGTAGCCAATCCGAATGGAAGAGCTACAAACTGGTAATGCCTGTCTAGGAAGGCAAACCTTAGATACCGGTAATGATCTTTGTGAATCGGTATGTGAAGGTAAGCATCCTTTAAATCCACTGTGGTCATGTACTGACCCTTTTGGATCATGGGTAAAATTGTCCGAATAGTCTCCATTTTGAACGATGGAACTCTTAGGAATTTGTTTAGGATTTTTAAATCCAGGATTGGTCTGAAAGTTCCCTCTTTTTTGGGAACCACAAACAGATTTGAGTAAAACCCTTGTCCCTGTTCCGACCGTGGAACTGGATGGATTACTCCCATTAACAAAAGTTCTTGTACGCAGCGTAGAAACGCCTCTTTCTTTGTTTGGTTTGTTGACAACCTTGACAGATGAAATCTCTCTCTTGGAGGAGAGTATTTGAAGTCCAGAAGGTATCCCTGAGATATTATCTCTAGCGCCCAGGGGTCCTGGACATCTCTTGCCCAAGCCTGGGCGAAGAGAGAAAGTCTGCCCCCCACTAGATCCGATCCCGGATCGGGGGCCCTCAATTCATGCTGTTTTAGGGGCAGCAGCAGGTTTCCTGGCCTGCTTGCCCTTGTTCCAAGACTGGTTAGGTCTCCAGCTTTGTCTGTAGCGAGCAACAGATCCTTCTTGTTTTGGAGCAGTGGAAGTTGATGCTGCTCCTGCTTTGAAATTCCGAAAGGAACGAAAATTAGACTGTCTAACCTTAGGTTTGGCTCTGTCTTGAGGCAGGGCGTGGCCCTTACCTCCTGTAATGTCAGCGATAATTTCTTTCAAACCGGGCCCAAATAAGGTCTGCCCTTTGAAAGGTATATTAAGTAATTTGGACTTAGAAGTTACATCAGCTGACCAGGATTTTAGCCACAGTGCTCTGTGCGCCTGAATGGCGAATCCGGAATTCTTAGCCGTAAGTTTAGTTAAGTGTACTACGGCTTCCGAAATGAATGAATTAGCTAGCTTAAGGATTCTAAGCCTGTCCGTAATGTCGTCCAGAGTAGCTGAACTAAGGTTCTCTTCCAGAGACTCAATCCAGAATGCCGCTGCAGCCGTGACCGGCGCAATGCATGCAAGGGGTTGCAATATAAAACCTTGTTGAACAAACATTTTCTTAAGGTAACCCTCTAACTTTTTATCCATTGGATCTGAAAAGGCACAGCTATCCTCCACCGGGATAGTGGTACGCTTAGCTAAAGTAGAAACTGCTCCCTCCACCTTAGGGACCGTTTGCCATAAGTCCCGTGTGGTGGTGTCTATTGGAAACATCTTTCTAAATATCGGAGGGGGTGAGAACGGCACACCGGGTCTATCCCACTCCTTAGTAATAATTTCAGTTAGTCTCTTAGGTATAGGAAAAACGTCAGTACTTGTTGGTACAGCAAAATATTTATCCAACCTACACATTTTCTCTGGTATTGCAACTGTGTTACAATCATTCAGAGCCGCTAACACCTCCCCTAGTAATACACGGAGGTTTTCCAGCTTAAATTTAAAATTTGAAATATCTGAATCCAATCTGTTTGGATCAGAACCGTCAGCCGCAGAATGAAGCTCTCCGTCCTCATGTTCTGCAAGTTGTGACGCAGTATCTGACATGGCCCTAGCATTATCAGCGCACTCTGTTCTCACCCCAGAGTGATCACGCTTGCCTCTTAGCTCTGGTAATTTAGCCAAAACCTCAGTCATAACAGTAGCCATATCTTGTAATGTTATTTGTAATGGCCGCCCAGATGTACTGGGCGCCACAATATCGCGCACCTCCCGAGCGGGAGATGTAGGTACTGTCACGTGAGGCGAGTTAGTCGGCATAACTCTCCCCTCGTTGTTTGGTGAAATTTGTTCAATTTGTACAGATTGACTTTTATTTAAAGTAGCATCAATACAGTTAGTACATAAATTTCTATTGGGCTCCACTTTGGCGTTAGCACAAATAGTACAGGTCTCATCTTCTGAATCAGACATGTTTAACACACTAGCAACTAAACTTGCAACTTGGAAATATTATTCAAGTAAAATACAATGAAAAACGTACTGTGCCTAAGAAGCACAGAAAGATATATGACAGTTGAAATCAATAAACTGAAAAGGTTACAGCATCAAACTTTGTAAAACAAAACACAATTTTAGCAAAGGCTTGTTCCCATTAGCAAAGAATAACTAACCCTGATGGCATAAAAAAAAGGTAAAGAATAAACGTTTTTTATCACAGTCAACTACAATCTCACAGCTCTGTTGTGAAGATTACTTCCCTCAAACAAGCTTTGAAGACCCCTGAGTTCTGTAGAGATGAACCGGAACATGCAGGAAAAAACAATGAGCTTCTGACTGAAATTTTTGATGCGTAGCAAAAGCGCCAAAAAAGGCCCCTCCCCCTCACACACAACAGTGAGAGAGATAAGTAAACTGTCAGAATTAGATCAAGCAACTGCCAAGTGGAAAAATAGTGCCCAAACATTTTATTCACCCAGTACCTCAGAAAATGAAAACGATTTTACATTCCAGCAAAAACGTTTAACATAAATTAAGAGTTATTAAAAAGCCTGTTGCTTGCAAATAGGCTAAAGTCTTATATACACAGTGTAATTCCAGTGAAGTACCATTCCCCAGAATACTCAAATGTAAAATATACATACATGATATTATATCGGTATGGCAGGATTTTCTCATCAATTCCATTGTCAGAAAATAAAAACTGCTACATACCTCTTTGCAGATTAATCTGCCCGCTGTCCCCTGATCTGAAGTTTACCTCTCCTCAGATGGCCGAGAAACAGCAATATGATCTTAACTACTCCGGCTAAAATCATAGTAAAAACTCTGGTAGATTCTTCTTCAAATTCTACCAGAGAAGGAATAACACACTCCGGTGCTATTAAAAAATAACAAACTTTTGATTGAAGAAATAAAACTAAATAAAATCACCATAGTCCTCTCACACATCCTATCTAGTCGTTGGGTGCAAGAGAATGACTGGGAGTGACGTAGAGGGGAGGAGCTATATGCAGCTCTGCTGGGTGAATCCTCTTGCACTTCCTGTTGGGGAGGAGTAATATCCCAGAAGTAATGATGACCCGTGGACTGATCACACTTAACAGAAGAAATGTTATTTATAAGTATACAGCTTATCAGTGTCCCACATAGTTGCCCATCTTTTGTATCCTTGGGCTAAAATATACTGAGTGGAATCGGCGAAAAGACGCTGTGTCACTATATGGACAAATATATATCTGCAGGGATCACGATAATCACACTATTATAATAAAATGAATGGTGTACTGTAAGTGTCACTAAGACACCGCCCATTCGATCACAGAATATTACCCTCAGAATATAGGACTGACAAATGTGGGTGGAACTCTGAGGCTGTAAAGCGCGTGCTTGCTATAGGATTACCCGTTACTGTGGAAACTGACAGCAGACCAGTTGAATAGCAATACAGGAAAGGGGCACCCCTGTGGGGCAACTAAATAGACGGTATACCGCAAGTGTCTCTAAGACACTGCCCGTTCACACGCTCATTATATCTAAGGGGCCCTCTAGATGGAAAAACTTCAAATTACTTAGGTGCACAAATAGCTCTAGTACTATAGGGTTTGTGCTATATTAGCTTGCCCGTGTCAATAAACCAGTGTGGCTATCGAGTGGAATACTGTTACGCTAGGGGTAAGGATGTTGTGCCCCCAACTAATATACAGATCTACGTGGGCTATCGATCGTAGCTCACATACTAGTCTACCATCAACATCCTGTGGCTGAGATTCAGAAAATAGTGGTCAGCGAAAATCGCTATACAACATTAATAAGTAATATTACTCAGGTAAAAATAAGTTAACCGACACAGTTGTAATAAAGTTAGAGGTTGTTATAGCACAAATGACGGTATACCACCAGTGCCTCAAATACACCGCCCGTCAGCACTGTTGTTCAATATGTGAATCTTAACCATTGAGTCCCCAACTGACAAGTGCTGTGATTTTGGATTGTATATTAAATATGTATATATTAGTCTATGGTTGTACAGAAGTAAATGTAGGAAATGCTAGTTAAAAATGAGAATCCCTGATTCTCTCTCCCATGACATGTTTCGCTTTTTAGCTTTATCAATGTGAATCATGAAAGAAAAAAGTTGCGTTTCATGTCCCTTTAATGCAATTTAAGTTTACAAGTACTGCAGAACAATATTGGAATACAGGCCTTGACATATCATGGGAGTAATTTGTCTGTGTATGTTTCTTTACATGATTATTTGTCTCTTAGAAACAAATTTATTACGTTACTGGCTCCTCAGCCTTGCCCCATTGTAATATAGATACATTTGTAAACCCCCTTTGTTATTATTTAGAGGAGGCCATTGTAGTGGTGAAGAATACACCTGTGCAGAACACATTTACATATTTCAGTAAAATCTGAGGAACAATGTATCTATTCTACATGCGGGTACATGAAAAAACATTACAATCTTGTGATTTGCAGTCATCATAAGAGATCTCTGTAGAAAATCATGATCAGCTTCTTAACACAGCTGATGTTTCTCATCAATTAACACTGTGTCTCATCGATCATACATATTTTTTTGACAACCTGCACAAGCCAAACCTGCCATATTTGGAAGGGAACCTGCAACTGACTGGCCAGGCTAGCATATTACTTTTTATAATTGACACTTCAAAAATGTGAGCTTCTATTAATTATGATTTTACTTGACTGCAGACACACTCCTGGCTAAAGTAGGAGCCAGCTGCTTCCTGATATTCAGTACCTTATATACGTTATATGTTTATCACCTATAAATCTTTTTTTATTTTCAACACAAATGCAATGTTTTCCTTTTATTAAAGGGATAATAAAACCAATTTTTTTTCTTTCATGGTTCAGATAGAGCATGCAATTTTAAGCAACTTTCTAATTTATTCCTATTATCAAATTCTCTTTGTTCTCTTGCTATCTTTATTTGAAAAAGAATGCATCTAAGTTAAGGAGCCAGGCAATTTTTGGTTCAGAATAGTGGACAGCACTTGTTTAATGGTGGGTGCATTTAGCCACCAATCAGCAAGCACAACCCAGGTTGTTAACCAAAAATGGGCCGGCTTCTAAACTTACTTTCTTGCTTTTCAAATAAAGATAGCAAGAGAATGAAGAAAAAATGATAATAGGAGTAAATTAGAAAGTTGCTTAAAATCGCATGCTCTATCTTAATCATGAAAGAAAAAATTTGGGTTCAGTGTCCCTTTAATAATATTTAAAAATGAAAGATCATATAAGTTTCTGCTTGTTTTATGTGATAAAGGAAATGTGTAGACACACACAACAGATAAATTACAAGTGATGTCATGGCCTTTAGAGATTTATGGGACTAAAAGTACAACCTAGTTCTAATCTGAATGACATAACTCAGATTACAACATAGCCTAATGATTCACAGAAAGCATGTGACATTTATATGATAAGGGGAAAAAAAAAGGGAGGTCACAGAAAGATCAGATCAGTCTCAATAAATATTTGTTTTCATTCCAGAATGCTTGTTGAAGAAACCTGAATGTGCTTAGGAATATAAATAACAAAATGTATTGTTACCTGATCAATTCATTCCTTTTTTGGTAGTGAGAGTCCATAGTTATGGGCTCAGACGTTCAGGACCCCTCGGTACTGGAGATCCTATCTCAGGAGTACAGAACAGGAAGAATACATGTTTTCATTCTAATGGTAGTGAGAGTGCTTACAGCAGTGATTTTCAACCTTTTTTTGCCGTGGCACACTTTTTTACATTAATAAATCCTGCGGCACACCACCATCCGAAAATTTTACAAAATCACACATTGTAGCCTAATACAGCATATATATATATATATATATATATATATATATATATATATATACACGCATATACTCACACACGCAAAATTTTAAAAATGTCACACTGTTGTCAGTCTGCCGCGGCACACCTGAGGATCTCTCACGGCACACTGGTTGAAAAACACTGGCTTACAGTGCCACAAGTCCTTACTCTTGGGAACCAATACCCAAGCTGTGGAGTCCATGAATAAACTGGGTGGGACAAGGTAAGACTATTTACTAGGAACCACCGCCTGAAGTACCTTTCTGCCAAAGGCTGCCTCTGCTGAGGCAAAAACATTGAAATGATAGAATTAAGTAAAGGTATGCAGAGATGATTAAGTTGCGGCCTTGCAGATTTACTCTACAGAGGCCTTATTCTTGAAAGCCCAGGATGTGGAAACTGAGACAGTAGAATGAGCAGTGATTCTTGAAGGCAGTTGTTGATCTGCCACCAAGTAAGATTCGCAAATCAAACTTTTTAACCAAAAGGACAAAGACACTGCCGTAGGCTGATGGCTCTTATGCTTACCAGAAAACAGTAAAAACAAACTGGAAAATTGACAAAAATCTCTAGTTGCTTCAAGATAAAAAAAATTAGTGCCCTAACCATATCTAAATTGTGGAATAGCCTTTCCTTATAAGCACTAAGGTTAGGACAAAAGGAAGGAACAACAATTTCCTGGATTAATATTTTCTGCCAACGCTACCTTGGGCAGAAAACCCAACCTAGTCCGTAGGACAGCTTTATCCTGATGGAATACCAGAAAAGGGTGATCACTAGACAGGGCCGATAATTCTGAAAATCTACGAGCGAAAGCGATGGCCAGCAAAAACAACACCTTCCAAGTTAGCATCTTGAAATCTAAAGAGTGCATTGGTTCAAACGGAGGATGTTGTAGGACTCTAAGAACCAAATTAAGACTCCAAGGAGGAGCAATAGCCTTGATGACCAGTTTAATTCTACTGAAAGCCTATACAATATCAGGCAAGCAAGCTAACTTTCTGTGCAACTGAACTGACAAAGCAGACATTTTACCCTTTATAAAGCTAAATGGTAAGCCTTTATCTAGGCCCTCCTGAAGAATTGAAGAATCTGAGGAATTCTCACCTAACGCCAAGAGAATCCTAGAGCCAAACACCAGAAAAAATAAGCCTTCCATACCTTATGGTAAATTTTTCTGGTTACCGGTATACATGCCTGGATCAAAGTGTCAATAACCAAGTCAGAGAAACCCCCCTGCAAAAGAATCAACCGTTCAATCTCCAAGCATTTAAATTGAGATACTGCAGATTTTGATAAAATAATTGATCCTGAACTTAGTAGATCTGGTCTCTGAGGTAGACGCCAGGGAGGACCAATGGACATCCGTACCAGATCCGCACACCAGTTCCTTCGAGGCCACACCTGAGCTATGAGAACTGCCTAAACCTTCTCCTGTTTGATCTGCATGACTACTCATGGGAGCAGTGCAATAGGAGGAAACAGATGAACCAGACTATACCACCACTGAGCCATCAAAGCATCCATCAGTTTAGCATGAAGATCCCTTGATCTCAATTTGTATCTTGGAAGCATGTGATTTACACGGGATGCCATGAGATCAATTTCTGGAACGCACCACCTGGTCAGGAGGAGGTTGAAAACCTCCTGATTTAGAGACTATTCCTATAAATGGAGAACCTGGCGACTCAGATAATCCGTTTCTCAGTTCTCCACTCCTGGAATGTGAATGGCTGAAATGGTGCATTAATGCATTTCCACCCACAACAAAATGAGAGACACCTCCCTTATGACTAGGGAACTCCTTGTTCCCCCCATAATGATTTATGTATGCCTCTGAAGTAACATTGTCCGGTTGGAAATTAAGAAATGGAACAGAGCGTATACGAGGCCACACTTGTAAGGTGTTGAAAATCACAATGAGTTCTAGGACATTGATGGGCAATGTAGTCTCCTGAAGAGACCAAACTCCCTGAGCTCTCAGGGGACCCCATACCGCACCACAACTGGACAGAGAAGAAGAAAAGTAAATTAAAATATGATTCTACAATTCAAAGAATTATACAAAGTAATAAAATTTCACATTTTTTATTTAAAATTTTAGTTGAAGTTCTTGTAGCTCATCATATGTGGTTTAGCTGCTTTGTTCCATCTTGAATGTATCTAAAAGGAAACCCAATATCACCCTCTAATGATAATGTGGATTACTATAAGTACAGTTATGATATTATGAAAGGGAATGTAAAGTCAAAATTAAATATTAATCATTGAAATAGATCACACAATTTTAAACAACTGTCCAATTTACTTCCATTATGAAATTTGATTTGTTGCTTTGGTATCCTTTGTTGAAAAGCATACCTAGGTAGGCTGAGGAGCACCAATGCACTACTGGGAGATAGCTACAGTTTGATAGCTGCACATATGTATGTCTTGTCATTAACTCATCACGTGTTCAGTTAGCTCCCAGCAGTGCATGAGATGCTATTTCAACAATGGACACCAAGAGAATGAAGCACATTTTATAATATGATTACATTGGAAAGTTGTTTGAAATTGTATGCCTTATCTGAATCATAAAAGGATATTTGTTAATTTTATGTCCCTTTAAGTAGGAAGTATTTTTCCAATTCAGGTCAATGTATGCAACAATTAATAAATTAAAGCCTGCTGCAATGAAACTTTTTCTAAGAGTGTATTAATTAAACCTGGAATACATAATACATAATAATTAAATACTAACAGTATAAACTTAATATAATTACAATAATTTATGACAATTAGTATGGCTGGTAATGTTTTCCTAGAAGGGTGGCAACCTTACGGCTAGATTTAGAGTTTTGCGGCCAAAGGGGTGCGTTAGCTACACGTGTTGTTTTTTTCCCCGCACCTTTTAAATAACGCTGGTATTGAGAGTTCTCTGAAGGGCTGCGTTAGGCTCCAAAAAGGGAGCGTAGAGCATAATTTTCCGCCACTTCAACTCTCAATACCAGCGTTGCTTATGGTAGCGGCCAGCTTGAAAAAAGTGCTCGTGCACGATTCCCCCATAGGAAACAATGGGGCAGTTTGAGCTGCAAAAAAACCTAACACATGCAAAAAAGCAGCGTTCAGCTCCTAACGCAGCCCCATTGTTTCCTATGTGGAAACACTTCCTAAGTCTGCACCTAACACCCTAACATGAACCCCGAGTCTAAACACCCCTAACCTTACACTTATTAACCCCTAATCTGCCGCCCCCGCTATCGCTGACCCCTGCATATTATTATTAACCCCTAATCTGCCGCTCCGTACACCGCCGCAACCTACATTATCCCTATGAACCCCTAATCTGCTGCCCCTAACGTCGCCGACACCTACATTATATTTATTAACCCCTAATCTGCCCCCCCCAACGTCGCCGCTACCTTACCTACACTTATTAACCCCTATTCTGCTGACCGGACCTCGCCGCTACTCTAATAAATGTATTAACCCCTAAACCGCCTCACTCCCGCCTCGCAAACCCTATAATACATTTTATTAACCCCTAATCTGCCCTCACTAACATCGTCGATACCTAACTTCAAGTATTAACCCCTAATCTGCCGACCGGACCTCACCGCTACTATAATAAATGTATAAACCCCTAAAGCTAAGTCTAACCCTAACCCTAACACCCCCATAAATTAAATATAATTTAAATCTAACTAAATAAATTATTTCTTATTAAATAAATTAATCCTATTTAAAGCTAAATACTTACCTGTAAAATAAACCCTTATATAGCTACAATATAACGAATAATTATATTGTAGCTATTTTAGGGTTTATATTTATTTTACAGGCAACTTTGTATTTATTTTAACTAGGTACAATAGCTATTAAATAGTTAATAACTATTTAATAGCTACCTAGTTAAAATAATTACAAAATTACCTGTAAAATAAATCCTAACCTAAGTTACAATTAAACCTAACACTACACTATCAATAAATTAATTAAATAAATTACCTACAATTAAATCAACTAAACTAAATTACAAAAAATAAAAAAAGATTACAAGAATTTTAAACTAATTACACCTACTCTAAGCCCCCTAATAAAATAACAAAGCCCCCCAAAATAAAAAAATTCCCTACCCTAATCTAAATTAAAAAGTAACCAGCTCTATTACCTTACCAGCCCTTAAAAGGGCTTTCTGCGGGGCATGCCCCAAAGTAAACAGCTCTTTTGCCTGTAAAAAAAAAACAATACCACCCCCCAACATTACAACCCACCACCCACATACCCCTAATCTAACCCAAACCCCCCTTAAATAAACCTAACACTACCCCCCTGAAGATCTCCCTACCTTGAGTCATCTTCACTCAGCCGAGCAGCGATGGACCAAAAGAAGACATCCGGAGCGGCAAAAGTCTTCATCCTATCCGGGCAGAAGAGGACATCCGGACCGGCAAACATCTTCATCCAAGCGGCATCTTCTATCTTCATCCATCCGACGAGGAGCGGCTCCATCTTCAAGACCTCCGGCGCGGAACATCCTCTTCTCCCGACGACTAGACGACGAATGAAGGTTCCTTTAAGGGACGTCATCCAAGATGGCGTCCCTCGAATCGGAACAGCCAATAGAATGCAAGCTCAATCGGATTGGCTGATTGGATCAGCCAATCGGATTGAACTTGAATCTGATTGGCTGACTCAATCAGCCAATCAGATTTTTCCTAACTTAATTCCGATTGGCTGATAGAATCCTATCAGCCAATCGGAATTTGAGGGACTCCATCTTGGATGACGTCCCTTAAAGGAACCTTCATTCGTCGTCTAGAAGATGCCGCTTGGATGAAGATGTTTGCCGGTCCAGATGTCCTCTTCTGCCCGGATAGGATGAAGACTTCTGCCGCTCCGGATGTCTTCTTTTGGTCCATCGCTGCTCGGCTGAGTGAAGACGACTCAAGGTAGGGAGATCTTCAGGGGGGTAGTGTTAGGTTTATTTAAAGGGGGTTTGGTTTAGATTAGGGGTATGTGGGTGGTGGGTTGTAATGTTGGGGGTTGGTATTGGTTTTTTTTTACAGGCAAAAGAGCTGTTTACTTTGGGGCATGCCCCGCAAAAAGCCCTTTTAAGGGCTGGTAAGGTAATAGAGCTGGTTACTTATTAATTTAGATTAGGGTAGGGATTTTTTTTTATTTTGTTATTTTATTAGGGGGCTTAGAGTAGGTGTAATTAGTTTAAAATTCTTGTAATCTTTTTTTATTTTTTGTAATTTAGTTTAGTTGATTTAATTGTAGGTAATTGTAGGTAGTTTATTTAATTAATTTATTGATAGTGTAGTGTTAGGTTTAATTGTACCTAGTTAAAATAAATACAAAGTTGCCTGTAAAATAAATATAAATCCTAAAATAGCTACAATATAATTATTCGTTATATTGTAGCTATATTAGGGTTTATTTTACAGGTAAGTATTTAGCTTTAAATAGGATTAATTTATTTAATAAGAAATAATTTATTTCATTAGATTTAAATTATATTTAATTTAGGGGGGAGTTAGGGTTAGGGTTAGACTTAGCTTTAGGGTTTAATACATTTATTATAGTAGCGGTGAGGTCCGGTCGGCAGATTAGGGGTTAATACTTGAAGTTAGGTGACGACGATGTTAGTGAGGGCAGATTAGGGGTTAATAAAATTTATTATAGGGTTTGCGAGGTGGGAGTGAGGCGGTTTAGGGCTTAATACATTTATTATAGTGGCGGTGAGGTCCGGTCGGCAGATTAGGGGTTAATAAGTGTAGGTAAGGTTGAGGGGGGCAGATTAGGGGTTAATAAATATTATGTAGGTGTCGGCGGTGTTAGGGGCAGCAGATTAGGGGTACATAGGGATAATGTAGGTGGCGGCGGTGTCCGGTCGGCAGATTAGGGGTTAAAAATTTTTATTAGAGTGGCGGCGATGTGGGGGGGGCCTCGGTTTAGGGGAACATAGGTAGTTTATGGGTGTTAGTGTACATTAGAGCACAGTAGTTAAGAGCTTTATAAAGCGGCATTAGCCCATAAAGCTCTTAACTCCTGACTTTTTTCTGCGGCTGGAGTTTTGTCGTTAGAGTTCTAACGCTCACTTCAGCCAAGACTCTAAATACCAGCGTTAGGAAGATCCCATTGAAAAGATAGGATACGCAATTGGCGTAAGGGGATCTACGGTATTGAAAAGTCGCGGCTGGAAAGTGAGCGTTAGACCCTTTCCTGACTGACTCTAAATGCCAGCGGGCGGTAAAAACCAGCGTTAGGACCCCTTAACGCTGGTTTTGACGGCTAACGCTGAACTCTAAATCTAGGCGTTAGTATTTTAGTGTAATTTATTGTTTTTTTGCTTTTAAAAAAAAGCATGATTCACTAACAAATACATCAGTTAAAATCATTCATTCACTGAACAATGTAATAAACCATGTCTGGGACTTTATTTTTTTCTAACCTTACAGACAAAAATATAAGGAATATACAGCAGGGTTCCAAAACTCAAAGTCCACCATCACCAATATGATTAAAGGTATTCTAAACCCAATTTCTTTCTTTAATGATTTAGATAAAGTATGCAGTTTTAAGCAACTTTCTAATTTACTCCTATTATCAATTCTTCTTAGTTCTCTTGGTATCTTTATTTGAAAAAGCAGGAATCTAAGCTAAGGAGCCGGCCCATTTTTGGTTCAGAACCCTGGATAGCGCTTGCTGATTGGTGGCTACATTTAGCCACCAATTAGCAAGTGCAACCTAGGGGATGAACAAAAAATGGGCCGGTGCCTAAGCTTACATTCTTGCTTTTCAAATAAAGATAGCAAAAGTTGCTTACAATTGCATGTTCTGTCTGAATCATGAAAGAAAAAATTTGGGTTTAGTAACAGCATCTGCAACTACACTTCAAGCCCGGATGAACCAGGAATGTCCTGCCCCAGTAAGCCAACAGCACAATCATAAGACAACTAATAAAGAGTGTCTATCATGGGAGAGCAGAGGTCTCTAAACCACTTCTTTTTTTAAAAAAAAAACAAAAAAAAAAAACAAGTTAAAACATTTAGCCAAACAATAAATAGAGTGGAGGTTCGGAAATCTGTACTGTTTACTGATGAATCAAAATGTGAAATTTTTGGTTAGATATCAACACCAAACTGCAAAACCCAAAATGTCATATGGAACAGGAAATATTCAGGTGTGGTGGTGCTTTGCCTATTCTGGAGTTAGTGACTTGCATAATATTAGCTTAAAGGGACATGAAAACCCACCTTTCTAATTTACGTCTATTATCCAATTTTTTTTTCCCCTTGGTATCTTTTGTTAAAAATAGTAAATCTAGGTAGGCACATAGGTGCTCTGGCGTGTACAAGCGTCTTAAGCAGTCTATGGCAGAAGTGATTGCTGTAGTGTATAATATTATAAACTATGTTGCAATGACTGCTGCCATAGACTGCTAAAGACATGTGCACATTCCTGGGCTCCAATGTACCTACCTAGATTTACTCTTCAACAAAGGATATCAACATAACAAAGCAAATTAGATAATAGAAGTAAATAATCAAATTATTTAATAATGCATGTTTTATCTACAGCTTGAAAGTTAATTTTTTACTTTACTTACCCCCTTTAAAGGTTTCAGGTGGTCAATTTATATCTATTTTAATATAAATATACTTTGAGACCTTGTACTTGGCATAATTATAAAAAATATGACCATAAATATGTGCCTGAAAGCACTCCGTTTATCCATTTCAAAAGTTATAAACTAATACAATAATACATTTTACTCCCAGGTCCCCACAGTAGAAGTTTGCCTGGGAACCGTCCAGTCTTACACACACACACACACATATATATATATATATATATATATATATATATATATATATATATATATATATATATATATATATATATATACATACACACATACAGTATATATATATATATATATATATATATATATATATAACAAGAATTGGGATATACTAAGATCTGACCCTGGTCTCCCATTTGGCCATATGCATGCCCTATGTATTGGATATAGGAGAGCTCGATAAGAGACACCCTAATTAAAATGGATCCAAGATCAAACCAGTGTGTTACTGATGTTTGGGTTGTACGACCTGTAATTGGCTGCTTACAGGACAGTACTTTACTCACCCCAACAAGAAGAAACACTTTTTTTCATAAATACTGCTTGACCTGTACCACTAGTCACATTGTATATCTGCTACACTGTACATGTGGTTTATTTTATGTAGGCAAATCAACAGGTGACCAGAGGACTCGCATGGCCGACCATATGTTTCCAATTCGGACAGCACTACAGAAAGGGACATCGGACCAAATGCAAATAGCAAAAAATCTATCAACGAATTTCCACCAATCAGACCCCAGAGAACCACACACCCCCATCGTTTAGCCAATCAAGTGAAAACAAACACTGGTCTGTCATAAACACAGCCTCCCTGCATGTAAGCCCTGACAGCTGTCATTACGAAGGTAGCTTGAATCACCTGCGCTAACGGACCTTCGTAATGACAGCTGTCAGGGCTTACATGTGGAGAGGCTGTGTTTATGACAGACCAGTGTTTGTTTTCACTTGATTGGCTAAACGATGGGGGTGTGTGGTTCTCTGTGGTCTGATTGGTGGAAATTCGTTGATAGATTTTTTGCTATTTCCATTTGAAACTGAACAGCGATTTCATTAGCATATGTTTAGGATGGATGTTTTATGTCAGTAATCCTTTGCGGTCCAAGGGGATAACTGAAAGAAAATTGAATAAAAGGTTATTTCACGCTGCACAATTAACACTTTGGCTTCAGCCTATCAGGTTGCTTCTTTCTTTAGGATTATCCTATCAGGGGGTTTGTTTCTCCTGTCTCTACACAATATGTGCACTGATTGGATCAATTGTTAGGGGAGGGTTCTATTCACCTTTAAATTTTTGCCATTTTGTATTGGTGTTTGTCAGAGGAAGGGACTGTTTGGTGTCCCGAAACGTCACAATAAATATTTTTGTTTACACAGATGGCCAAAGTCCAGAGAGTGCTTATTTATTATTGAATCTATGGATATTTTTTACAGCACCCTGGCAGCTGAACATTGATGGTGAGAGTGCATGCACTTACGAACTGAATATCTATCTCTATATATATATATATATATATATATATATATATATATATATATATATATATATATATATATATATATATATATATTCATATTCAAGACAGAAACCCTTTATACTCTCCATGTTATAATTTCACTTCAAGTTCCTGGTCTCCGTGGATTTAAAAGAAGCCTATTTTCACTCTGTAATGTCTCAAGATCTGACCAAGTGCATCAGGTTTGCACTGTAATTTTTTAATGCCTGGCAAAAAAGGAAATTTATGCTTACCAGATCATTTCATTTCCATCTGTATGAGAGTCCATGACTTCATTCATTACTTGTGGGAATACAGTACCTGGCCACCAGGAGGAGGCAAAGACACCTCAGCCAAAAGCTTAAATACCTCCCCCATTCCCCTCATCCCTCTGTCATTTTGCCGAGGGTACAAGGAACAGTAGGAGAAATATCAGGGTATAAATTATGCCAAAAGAACAAAAAAATTTGGTCCGCTCAACGGAGAAAACGTGCGGGGAACGTGGACTCTCCTCCTACAGATGGAAATGAAATTATCAGGTAAACATAATTTATGTTTTCCATCTTAATATGAGAAGAGTCCACGGCTTCATTCCTTACTTGTGGGAAACATATACCCAAGCTCTAGACGACACTGAATGAAAACGGGAGGGTAAAAAGAGAGGCGGACCTTTCTTCCAGAAGCTGCTTCAGCCAAAGCAAACATGTCAAATTTGTAAAATTTTGAAAAAGTATGTAAGGAGGACCAAGTAGCCGCCCTACAAATCTGCTCCATAGAGGCCTCATTTTTGAAGGCCCAAGAAGAAGACACTGCTCTAGTTGAATGAGCAGTAATCCTCTGAGGAGTCTTATGTCCCGCTGTTTCATATGCTAAGTGGATAATGCTCCTCAACCAAAAGGATAGGGTAGTGGCAGAAGCCTTCTGCCCTCTGCGCTTCCCTGAATTGGCAATACCACATCTAACCACATCCAAATTATGAAGCAATCGCTCCTTCGAAGAAGAAGGATTAGGACACAAGGAAGGAAACACGATCTCCTGATTGATGTTGCGATAGGACACCACCTTAGGGAGGAATCCTAATCCAGTGCGATGAACAGCCTTATCAGCATGAAAAACTAGGTAAGGAGGATAACATTGCAAGGCCGCCATTTTAGAGACTCTGCGTGCCAAAACCATAGCCAGTAAAAAAAGAACCTTCCAAGACAGTAACTTAATGTCAACCGAATGCATGGGCTCAAACAGAGACTTCTGCAAAACCTTAAGAACCAAATTTAAACTCGAAGGAGGAGCGGAATGTCTAAACACACGTCAGATTCTGGACAGAGCCTGAACAAAAGGCTGAATATCAGAGAGCTCGGTGAGCCTCTTGTGCAATAACACAGATAGCGCCAAAATCTGTCCCTTTAAGAAACTAGCAGCGAGTCCCTTCTCCAAGCCGTTCTGGAGAAAAGAAAGAATCCTGGATACCTTGACCTTATGTCATGGGAATCCACGCTCTTTACACCAGAATAAGTAGGTCCTCCACACCTTATAATAGATGCGACGGGTGACCGGCTTTCTAGCTTGAATGAGAGTATCAATCACTCTCTCAGAAAAACCTCTCTTGGCTAAGACAAGGCGTTCAATCTCCACGCAGTCTCAGAGAATCCAGATTTTGATGAATAAATCCCTGCGACAAGGTAACCTCCATGGAGGAGATGACGACATCCCGACCAAGTCCGCAAACCACATCTTTCGAGGCAACGGTGGAGCAATTAGAATAGTCAAAGCTTGCTCCTGCTTGATGCGGGCCATTGCTTAAGGAAGGAGTGGTAATGGAGGAAAAATGTAAACTAGGTTGAACCCCCAGGGCACTGCTATGGCATCTATCAGTTCTGCCTGAGGATCCCTGGAGCTCGACCCGTATCTTGGTAGCTTTTCATTGAGTCTGGACGCCATGAAATCTTTCTCCGGCGTCCCCCATCTGATGCAATTTTCCCCAAACACCTCGTGATAGAGAGACCATTCCCCGGGAGAAACGATTGCCTGCTAAGGAAGTCTATTCCCAGTTGTCCACACCCAGAATGTGGATCGCTGAAAGCGAGCAGCTGTGGGCCTCTGCCCATTCCGTAATCCGAGATACTTCCCTCATGGCTAGGGAGTTTCTCATTCCCCCCCTGATGGTTGATGTAAGCCACTGAGGTAATGTTTTCTGATTGGAATCTGATAAACTGGGACAAACCCAGATGAGGACAAGCCTTCAGAGCATTGAAGATCGATTGAAGTTCCAAAATTTTGATCGGGATAAGCGATACCTCTCGAGTCCACCGACCCTGTACCTTCCTGGCACCCCAAACAGTTCCCCATCCTGATAGACTTGCGTCCGTAGTCACAGGATGGTCTTAAGAAGGATGTCCCCTGGGACAGGCGATCATGACAGAGCCACCAAGAGAGCAATTCTCTCAACTGGTTGTCCAGAGAAATCTGTTGGGATAGATCCAAGTGATCGCCGTTCCATTGCCTCAGCATGCACAACTGAAGAGGTCTGAGATGGAACCTGGCGAATGGAATGACATCTATGCTGGACACCATGAGGCCAACTACCTCCATACACCTGGCCACAGATTTTTTGGTGACACTGATCACAGAACTAAGTAAGCAAGAGATTTAAATCTATATTTATTTTGATGACATATTGGTAGTTACATGGTTTAAAAATGTAACTATGGAACACAGTTTTAGATTTAAATATTGTTTTATTTCTTTTTAAATCCACTACTCATTTGAAATTCAGAGTGAGTACTTTTGAGTTCATCTTTTTAGTATTTGTTGCTCATGCAATTACTACTGTATTTAATAGTCCTTTAATAACAGAAAGTTTGTTACAATACAAGCACATTATTTTTATACTTTAAACTCCAAGGAGAAGACACAAAGTGGAAGGTCAAAAAGTATGATTTTCTCCTTAGTTCACATTTAAATGAGCTTTCCAGGGTGACTGACAACAGCCATTTAAGTATGTTTTTTCCTTAGATCAGAAGAAAGCTGTTATGCAAGGGTTACTTCAATCACTTTAGGACAACCAGAACGATTGTCAAACCATTGTGGCAGCTGGTGAAAATGGATGCCAGTCATCATAATGCAGTGTGAGTGAGCATAAAGATTTGTCTCAAAGATTCAAACGCAACAACCAAAATTTTGGAATTAAGAGCAACCATGTTGTTGTTTGGTTAATTTGTCTTGCTATTTTGTGAATACACATCTAAAGACAATATGCCAAACAATATTTAACATCAGGAATTAAGAAGAAATTGAAAACTTCAGGTAATCAAAAATACAGAAACGTTTTTTGTTTTTTTTTAAGGACTGAGATCAGTCTTCAAATCATTAACATAATCTTTAAATAGACTATGGCCAAAAACATTTCACTGAGGAAATGGAGTCTAAACTTCACATTTTCTAGCTAATAATTAGCAGCCATTGGTGAATAGGATGGGGTCAGCCATTAGTGAATATGACAGCTCTGGCATAATTTTCTTTTGTTTGTTATGATATCATAAATGTCAAACGGACAGTAAAATTGATACCATGCGTATGAAAGAACAATAAAACAAAAGTTAAATAAAACTGTTTATGTTGATTTTCATGCCTGTGTACAACAGGTACTTAAAAGCACATTAAACACAACTTGCTTTTGTGTAGAACTGTGCTTGTCGTGCTTGTCTCACACTCCCTAAACAGGACAAAACAAATTATGCTTACCTGATAATTTCATTTCCATCGTGGGGAGGAGAGTCCACGGCTTCATTCATTACTTATGGGAATTAAGAATCTGGCCATCAGGAGGAGGCAAAGACACCCTAGCCAAAGGCTTAAATACCTCCCCCACTCCCCTCATCCCCCAGTCATTCTGTCAAGGGAACAAGGAACAGTAGGAGAAATATCAGGGTATAAATGGTGCCAGAAGAAAATATTAAATTTAGGGCTGCCCACTGCAGATACAGGCGGGAGCAAGACTCGTCAACGCTGATTGCTGCAGGAGCTGTTAATATGAGTCGGGATGGTGTCGCAGAGGAGAGCTCTCGCTGCATCTCCGGACTCTAACTTTCACCCAGGCCCTCAACTGAAAGGCTTGTTAGGGCTACTTAAACTCCCATCCCATAGCGAAGAGTAGTACTCTCCATAAGAGACCTCCGAAACTTCGGCACCTCTCATCCTCCTGTGATGAAAGGCAAAGAATGACTGGGGGATGAGGGGAGTGGGGGAGGTATTTAAGCCTTGGCTGGGGTGTCTTTGCCACCTCCTGGTGGCCAGGTTCTTAATTCCCATAAGTAATTAATGAAGCCGTGGACTCTCCTCCCCTTTAGATGGAAAAAGCAAATTCTGTTAAATGCAAATGCTATAAATTAAATAGTTGGTTTAGGCAATTTTCAGCATTTTTAAAACAAAAACCTAAGTTCTAGATTTTTCTTTTTGGTCTCTG
The DNA here is from genome assembly GCF_027579735.1 of Bombina bombina. NCBI lineage: Eukaryota > Metazoa > Chordata > Amphibia > Anura > Bombinatoridae > Bombina > Bombina bombina. The sequence goes on from NC_069502.1 coordinate 732,953,384, forward strand.
TAGGGAGTGTGCAACAAAGCACAATTTTTAGACAAAAAACAAGTTGTTTAATGTCACTTTAAAGGGACACTGAACCCATTTTTTTTCTTTCATGATTCAGACAGAGCATGCAATTTTAAGCAACTTTCTAATTTACTTCTATTATCAAATTTTCTTCATTCTCTTGGTATCTTTATTTGAAATGCAAGAAGGTAAGTTTAGATGCCGGCCCATTTTTTGTGAACAACCTGGGTTGTTCTTGCTAATTGGTGGATAAATTCATGCACCAATAAAAAATTGCTGTCCGGAGTTCTGAAATAAAAAAAAAAAAGCTTAGATGCCTTCTTTTTAAATAAAGATAGCAAGAGAACAAAGAAAAATTGATAATAGGAGTAAATTACAAAGTTGCTTAAAATTGTATGCTCTATCTGAATCACAAAAGAAAAAATTTGGGTTCAGTGTCCCTTTAAGGACTGATTGCTAATAGGCGGAACTCCCGATGATCTATTGGTGGACAGTGACTTGACATGCCTTAGAAGCATGAAAACAAAATAAGCGCAAGGACATCCATTTTACAAAAAAAAAACTATAATACATTTAAATGCAGCATATAAAAACTTTTTGTCTCTGTTTAAAAGAGAAACATCAAGAAAGGTCAAAAGTGATAACAGAGTTGCTATTTTAACCTGTAGCATTGATTGACCCGCTGTTGAGGCCAAACTTTTTTTTTTTTTTTTTTTTAATTTCTTTTTATTGAAGAAACATAACACAGCGGTACATACTTGGCAAATAAAAGGTACAGGTAATATCTCAGGTCTAAGCATCATAACAATACAGTAAAGAATAATCTTAATAGCCAAACTTCTCTGTTCTTCATTTTAAATTTTTGAAAATTGTTGTGTCATCAAAGACGTCTAGGTCCATTAATAGGACCTGTTTCTCATAATTACGCAGATGACACCCAGCAAATACATAAATGGCGTCAGTTAACATTGTGTAAGGTAAACTAAAGAAAACTAGGGTTACTTCCTCGCAAAGTTTAGGCATCATATTAAGCACAGTAGGATGCTATTAATAAGCTTTTTTCAGTAGAAGATACTCTGGTAGAACCATCAATCATATGCATACGCCCACAAACAAAGGGCGCCTAGTCAGATATAATAGACATCCTAAATGTGTAAATAGTGAGGAACATAAGTGTAGATACTATAACTTTTCTTGGTAGTAAAGGCCTGAAGAGCTTATCATCATGTATACAGAGGAAGGCTTTGGCTGGGGCTCTTCAGACTGGGCAAAGACTACAAAACTCTGCCGATAAGATAATGCGTAGGATAAATATTTATCCCTTACCGCATAGAAGGGGAGGGGGGGGAGTGGAGAGAAGACTTGTATTATATTTACTCTCGACCACCAACCTTTGTAATGGATAAGTAAACATTCTGATGAAGTCAAACTGTAAACACACATATATAGTTATTCTACACTTAGCGGAGTCCATGTAGATATTAGTACCGGTAGTGGTGGACATTCCAGGGATGCTTGAAAGTTATATTATATCTAATATATTCTGCCTGCATTTAAAAGGTAGAGTACCAATGTAGTGGTTAAACATAGTCTTTAACTAGATATAGGGGTACTAGCCAAGTCATCTCAGATATGTGCAATGAAAGGTGACTCAAATTAATGCATCGCCAAAGGCATTATCCCCTGCTATTAAAACATCTCTTCACAACACAGAGTAGCACTTTAGTCAATAAGAATGGATGTTGGCCTTGGCAAGTAAATGAGGATAGCAGTCTATACATAAGGAGTAAATAGCTTTCTACAGTGAGTACATAATAAAGGACAGGAACATATAGTAGTGCAGCACATTATATAGGCAACTAAGCAATTACAACTACTATCTTTAAGTCTTCAATAGTTCTATACAATATCAACAGTAAGAAGAAATATTTACACAGCCTGCACATTTACCAATATTATTCTTCATAACTATAGATTCATTAATTTTCAGCAAAAATACAGTTATGCAAAGAGTCCAAGCACTGAACTTAGAACAATAGCGCAATAACCACCACCTGAAACAGGCACATCCTCATACTTGGGGCACATTTACATAAGGATCCGTCCCACACTGTTTAGGGTATTTATTCAATGAAATATTATTCTAGTAGATAAGGAGATCCATGGTTGGGGGACATTTTAAAGTCATGCGTCCTTCTGGACTAAACAATAACAGAGGCCACAACCAGTCTTTAGGATAATAGCTGTGTGAGATAAATAATCATAGACAGTGGAACATGGTTCAGGTTAACACCCCATGGCTTATTACAGACTATATGTAGCCAGGAGATCCAAGGGTTCACAATATAAGGACTCTAAGGATGCAAGTGGAAGACATGTCTATGAATATAATATAATTAACTAAATTAGCTTACTAACAATTTCACATTGAGTCTAGACAGCAATGACCCTACTCAAAATACTAATTTGTCTCCTTAAAAAGTCACCGAAGTCCATAAAATATAGGCAGCTCTCTCCCAATCATTTATTCCGTATAAGGTCTCCCTAAGAGAGTCTCAGGCAGCATTGCCGTCATGAAGCAGGAGAAATGAACAGTCTGCACAGTGGTCTCACGGCCTATTAGGTCAGCGGTTTGCAGCCGTGTGGAAGGCAAAAGGAATCAGCCTACTCCGACTTTATTGCGATGGGGGATCTGATGAAAAGTGACCCAGCAAAATCCTCCAGGACCCTCTGACATCGCAACCTCCTGTGCAGACATACTCACAGACCCCTCTCCAGTCAACTAAGGGACCTCAGCTGTGGCTCTTCCCTCAGTTGTTTCTTCCTGCGGGCATTGATAGGTCGCATCTAGCTCTCGTGCACCAGCTGCATTTCCCGGGTCTGGGGTATGTATCAAGTGACCGCTGCTCCCATGGGCTGGAGCGGTTTCTAAAGAGCAGGTTGACTCCGACAGGGGATGGCAAGCAGAAATCCCATGAGTAACAGCCACGTGTGCGTCTGGTGTCACCGCCATATATTCATAGGACTCAGCGCTGTACTCTTCTGCATCCCAGTGTCTAACGGTCAGAATAAGCCGGTCTAGCCTGCTCATCAATTTATGCAGGGGTCCACCATATTAATACCACCTCGCAGCTAGGCCGCAACAAGCTGCCCTGACAGTGGGCTATGTAAATGCTCCCGGGTCTTCCCCAAATCTTTATGGTAGGCTCTTAGGTAAGGGTTTAGAGTACATCTCCCACTTGCCATGGGATATCAGGTCAAAAAGAACCCCTAAAATCCCTGTTGAAGCCGGGAGCTACTGTAGTGTGCGTCTAGTTACTTGGGCGGTTAGCTCTGCCCCCCGAGGCCAAACTTTTTGATGCAGAGCCCAATCTTTTGAAGGCAGAACCACTATAGTTTGTTTTCACCAAAAAAAAAAAGTCAAGATTTTTCTACCTTTGAAGGCGCTAGATGGTTAAACAAATAGTTTATAAATAATTGAACCTGCTTCTGGCTATTTACTTGATGAAACCTCTTACATTGCTGAGAAAATATAGCATTGTTGATTTTTAATAAAACTTTCCTTTTTTATATATGATGAGAACAATATACTTTAGGGTAATTTATTATCCAGCAAGTTGGACATGCTAAACCAAGATGAGAGATTGTGGGGTCTAGATAACAACATTGTTAACATACATCCGATTGTTCATAAACATCCTAGTTCTTGTCTCTAAATCTTGGTAATTTGTACTACAGCAAATTTAGGAATACAAAAGGAGCAACAGAATGGGAAGTGCGTCTTAAATCAGTGGCGATAATCTGCAATTCTGAAACAAAATATATCTTGCAGTTTTTCTTTTGATGCCATTAAATATATTTCTGGATTTACCAATTTCCTTTTTAAAATTTTTTAGAAAACTGTTCTCCAGGGTAAGAGTATTGGCTTATAAAGACTGTACCCAAAACCTAAAATTAATAATGGCAGAGAATAGCCTCAGATAACGAAGGAGGTCAAAAACCTACATTAAAAGCTGAATCCTCACAACACTAGAACATAATACTTGGTCATAATGTGATTCCTTATATGGGTAAACAACAGGAATCTGGGTTTTCTAATTGCCTGCTTGGATCTGAAGAAATCGAACAGATTAGCATCTAAGATGATTCCCATAAACCGTACTAGGTAACAGAACAAGCATGCATTTAATTAATATACCAACCCTTACTCTAAGGTACTTGAGTAATAATGGAAATACAGGCTCATTTAATTTGAGAACATAGTTACCAGGATACTGTCCAGGTGGAGAGAGTCATAGAGGTCTCCTGTGAAAGGATATCTGCTAGTTGTTTACAAAGGAACATAAAAAAAAATCATTGGAGTTGTGACTAGATCTAAAAGGGATAAGCCATAAACTGCAAACTAAACAGTTACATTGCAAGCTTAAAGATTTCTGAAAATATTAGAGTAAAAAAGAAAGAAGAATCTATTTTGAAAGACACATGATAGAAAAATTACTTGATCCAGGGAACTTGTCTGAGACAAGTCCTGATGATCTCCGTTTTACTGCTGTAAAAAAGGAGAGTTGTAAAAGTATAAGATAAAATCTGGAAAAGAGAAACACATCTAAGGCAGCAACCATTATCCATAAAACTTCCATATACTGAGCCACACAGATAGAGAGGGAGTGTCCTGCAACCTGGAGTAAACTGCATGGAGCTTTGGTCTGCATTCTTCTATCAAAGGTAGTGTCATGAGCTCCAAGTCTATTATAGACCCCAAGAAAGTACATTTATGTACTTACCATGCCTGCAAAGTACAGCTAGCAAGGCTTGTGTGTGTCCTATCGCCCGTTGAAAGTAGAGAGTCTGGGGGCGTGTCCAGGCTATGGTCCAAGATGGCCGCTAATCTGGGAGCTCTGTAACACAGTTTTACATCCCACCTGTAATCTGCTAATTGCATAGCCATCCAGCAAGAATTTATACCTCAAGATGCAGGGGACATTTAGCTGAATAAACTGATATAAGAAAAATTTCAGTACAGCATGACTTCCCAGTCTGGAACGCTGAGTGTCCTGGGCGGCTCCTAAGGAGAGGGATCTCAGCTCCCCCCCCGGGGAACCGGGTAATCAGAGAATACAGTGATCTTCTACCCAATATTTACAGCATGGAGGAGGACTTTTACTCTAGAATACAAGTCCTATTCGCTGAGTCTGAGCGGCAGATGCACCACAGATTTGACCGCCTCATGAAATTAATTGAGGCTCCCATGACACAACCTTGCAGGCTCAATATGGTGGAAGTGACAGTTCCGTGCACTATGAGCGGCGATCCACAGCTGCGGGATGAAAGCATACTTACCGGAGTCACTTTTCTGGAGTCGGGACAGCAGGATGCTGGTCCTGGAGAAGACGGGTTGAGAGACGTCAGCAACCTGGGAACTCCTAAAGTAAATAACCCGCCTGAGATGGAGACAGCTGCGACGGCAGTGGTTATCAGCACACCACAAGAAACTGCAGAGGCCCATGACGGTTGCTCTGTTGGAAACATCCAGACTACTGCCACTTACCTGGACACGTGGGGGAGACCGGCCGGCTCCCCTACGAAAGGCTCTACGGAGGAACGTTTGGTGTTGGTGTCCCACTATTATCCCGCTGCCCTGGATCTCTGCAAAGGCTGCGGCCTAGGGTCGTGGCGCACGTTGGAGTGTATGATAGATTCGGTTCCCGAAGTGATGCAGCGGATATCCGGAGGCCTTCTGGATCTCAGTGTTGATACAAGAGTCGGGGTTGGGTAAAGTAAAAGGCATAAAGATAACTTTTGGACTGCTAGGCCAGATCTAACCCCACCCCAGAACTGCTCCTCTCCTGAACTTGGAGTTTATACACTGCCCAGAGAACTGCTATACCTGATGCCGAGACTTTATTCATATACTTAATATTGGTGTGTCCTTGGGTCTGATGATAGCTTGGCTTATATCTACATATTGATTACTACCCCATGAGACAAGGGGAAAGATGGCTAGCCGAAATAGATCTGCAAAAACCTCAGTCTATTAGTAAGATAGCGACATGTAATAGAACCTGGGATTCTATTAAGAGATAAGGGTGCTGTGTTCGTTTGATGAAGAGTAGTCCTCCTCCTCTAATTCACATTTGTCATATTGCAGGTCCGACAGAGGCCTGTACCCCAGATCAGAAGGTAGCGTTCATTGAGACCCTGATGTAGCCATATTAGACAAAGGGAAAAAACATAATTTATGTAAGAACTTACCTGATAAATTCATTTCTTTCATATTAGCAAGAGTCCATGAGCTAGTGACGTATGGGATATACATTCCTACCAGGAGGGGCAAAGTTTCCCAAACCTCAAAATGCCTATAAATACACCCCTCACCACACCCACAAATCAGTTTAACGCATAGCCAAGAAGTGGGGTGATAAGAAAAAAGTGCGAAAGCATAAAAAATAAGGAATTGGAATAATTGTGCTTTATACAAAAAAATCATAACCACCACAAAAAGGGTGGGCCTCATGGACTCTTGCTAATATGAAAGAAATGAATTTATCAGGTAAGTTCTTACATAAATTATGTTTTCTTTCATGTAATTAGCAAGAGTCCATGAGCTAGTGATGTATGGGATAATGACTACCCAAGATGTGGATCTTCCACGCAAGAGTCACTAGAGAGGGAGGGATAAAATAAAGACAGCCAATTCCACTGAAAATAATCCACACCCAAACTAAAGTTTAAATCTTATAATGAAAAAAAAACTGAAATTATAAGCAGAAGAATCAAACTGAAACAGCTGCCTGAAGTACTTTTCTACCAAAAACTGCTTCAGAAGAAGAAAACACATCAAAATGCTAGAATTTAGTAAAAGTATGCAAAGAAGACCAAGTTGCTGCATTGCAAATCTGATCAACCGAAGCTTCATTCCTAAACGCCCAGGAAGTAGAAACTGACCTAGTAGAATGAGCTGTAATCCTTTGAGGCGGAGTTTTACCCGACTCGACATAAGCATGATGAATTAAAGATTTCAACCAAGATGCCAAAGAAATGGCAGAGGCCTTCTGACCTTTCCTAGAACCGGAAAAGATAACAAATAGACTAGAAGTCTTTCGGAAAATCTTAGTAGCTTCAACATAATATTTCAAAGCTCTAACTACATCCAAAGAATGCAATGATTTCTCCTTAGAATTCTTAGGATTAGGACATAATGAAGGAACCACAATTTCTCTACTAATGTTGTTAGAATTCACAACCTTAGGTAAAAATTTAAAAGAAGTTTGCAACACCGCCTTATCCTGATGAAAAATCAGAAAAGGAGACTCACAAGAAAGAGCAGATAATTCAGAAACTCTTCTGGCAGAAGAGATGGCCAAAAGGAACAAAACTTTCCAAGAAAGTAATTTAATGTCCAATGAATGCATAGGTTCAAACGGAGGAGCTTGAAGAGCCCCCAGAACCAAATTCAAACTCCAAGGAGGAGAAATTGACTTAATGACAGGTTTTATACGAACCAAAGCTTGTACAAAACAATGAATATCAGGAAGATTAGCAATCTTTCTGTGAAAAAGAACAGAAAGAGCAGAGATTTGTCCTTTCAAGGAACTTGCAGACAAACCTTTATCCAAACCATCCTGAAGGAACTGTAAAATTCTCGGAATTCTAAAAGAATGCCAGGAAAAATGATGAGAAAGACACCAAGAAATATAAGTCTTCCAGACTCTATAATATATCTCCCTAGATACGGATTTACGAGCCTGTAACATAGTATTAATCACAGAGTCAGAGAAACCTTTTTGACTAAGAATCAAGCGTTCAATCTCCATACCTTTAAATTTAAGGATTTGAGATCCTGATGGAAAAAAGGACCTTTGCGACAGAAGGTCTGGTCTTAACGGAAGAGTCCACGGTTGGCAAGAGGCCATCCGGACAAGATCCGCATACCAAAACCTGTGAGGCCATGCTGGAGCTACCAGCAGAACAAACGAGCATTCCTTCAGAATCTTGGAGATTACTCTTGGAAGAAGAACTAGAGGCGGAAAGATATAGGCAGGATGATACTTCCAAGGAAGTGATAATGCATCCACTGCCTCCGCCTGAGGATCCCGGGATCTGGACAGATACCTGGGAAGCTTCTTGTTTAGATGATAAGCCATCAGATCTATTTCTGGAAGTCCCCACATTTGAACAATCTGAAGAAATACCTCTGGGTGAAGAGACCATTCGCCCGGATGTAACGTTTGGCGACTGAGATAATCCGCTTCCCAATTGTCTATACCTGGGATATGAACCGCAGAAACTAGACAGGAGCTGGATTCCGCCCATACCAGAATTCGAGATACTTCTTTCATGGCCAGAGGACTGTGAGTCCCTCCTTGATGATTGATGTATGCCACAGTTGTGACATTGTCTGTCTGAAAACAAATGAACGATTCTCTCTTTAGAAGAGGCCAAGACTGAAGAGCTCTGAAAATTGCACGGAGTTCCAAAATATTGATTGGTAATCTCACCTCCTGAGATTCCCAAACCCCTTGTGCTGTCAGAGACCCCCAAACAGCTCCCCAACCTGTCAGACTTGCATCTGTTGAAATTACAGTCCAGGTCGGAAGAACAAAAGAAGCCCCCTGAACTAAACGATGGTGATCTGTCCACCACGTCAGAGAGTGTCGTACAATCGGTTTTAAAGATATTAATTGAGATATCTTTGAGTAATCCCTGCACCACTGGTTCAGCATACAGAGCTGAAGAGGACGCATGTGAAAACGAGCAAAGGGGATCGCATCCGATGCAGCAGTCATAAGACCTAGAATTGAATAAATATGAAGATTTATCAGCATCAACCTCTGAGACAGAATCCTCTGAACCAGAGGAACCACTATCAGAATCAGAATGATGATGTTCATTTAAAAATTCATCTGAAAAATGAGAAGTTTTAAAAGACCTTTTACGTTTACTAGAAGGGGGGAATAACAGACATAGCCTTCTTAATAGATTTAGAAACAAAATCTCTTATGTTAACAGGAACACTCTGAGCATTAGATGTTGATGGAACCACAACAGGTAATGTAACATTACTAAAGGAAATATTATCTGCATTAACAAGTTTGTCATGACATTCATTACAAACAACAGCTGGAGGAACAGATACCACAAGTTTACAACAGATACACTTAACTTTGGTAGATCCAGCACCAGGCAGCGTTTTTCCAGAAGTATCTTCTAACTCAGTGTCAATCTGGGACATCTTGCAATATGTAATAGAGAAAACAACATATAAAGCAAAATTGATCAAATTCCTTAAATGACAGTTTCAGGAATGGGAAAAAATGCCAGTGAACAAGCTTCTAGCAACCAGAAGCAATAAATTATGAGACTTAAATAATGTGGAGACAAAAATGACGCCCATATTTTTTAGCGCCAAAAAAGACGCCCATATTATTTGGCGCCTAAATGCTTTTGGCGCCAAAAATGACGCCACATCCGGAACGCCGACACTTTTGGCGCAAAAAAAACGTCAAAAATGACGCAACTTACGGCGACACGTATGACGCCGGAAACAGAAAAAACTTTTTGCGCCAAAAAAGTCAGCGCCAAGAATGACGCAATAAAATGAAGCATTTTCAGCCCCCGCGAGCCTAACAGCCCACAGGAAAAAAAGTCAAATTTTAAGGTAAGAAAAAAATTGATTTATTCAAATGCATTATCCCAAATATGAAACTGACTGTCTGAAATAAGGAACGTTGAACATCCTGAGTTAAGGCAAATAAATGTTTGAATACATATATTTAGAACTTTATACAAAAGTGCCCAACCATAGCTTAGAGTGTCACAGAAAATAAGACTTACTTACCCCAGGACACTCATCTACATGTAGTAGAAAGCCAAACCAGTACTGAAACGAGAATCAGTAGAGGTAATGGTATATATAAGAGTATCGTCGATCTGAAAAGGGAGGTAAGAGATGAATCTCTACGACCGATAACAGAGAACCTATGAAATAGACCCCGTAGAAGGAGACCATTGAATTCAAATAGGCAATACTCTCCTCACATCCCTCTGACATTCACTGCACGCTGAGAGGAAAACCGGACTCCAACCTGCTGTGGAGCGCATATCAACGTAGAATCTAGCACAAACTTACTTCACCACCTCCATAGGAGGCAAAGTTTGTAAAACTGATTTGTGGGTGTGGTGAGGGGTGTATTTATAGGCATTTTGAGGTTTGGGAAACTTTGCCCCTCCTGGTAGGAATGTATATCCCATACGTCACTAGCTCATGGACTCTTGCTAATTACATGAAAGAAATTAATATTTATAAGCTCCTTCTAGCTATGATAATTCGCTTTATTTTCTTTTTCTCTTGCTTTTGAGAGAAATATTTAGCCAGCTTTATAGATATGCTACCATAAAAGAGAGTGTGCAATATATACAGTTTTCTAGAATTTTAAATGTCTTCTGTGTATTATTTAATGTGGGGTTGCATGTGTAAAACTACTACGCTATTGCTAGGATAAGCATGTTTAGATGAAGCAACCTAGTCTTAGTATAAAGTTTATACGTTACCTCACTAATTAGAGATCTCTGTAAACAGGTTGCCTATTGTGGTGATGCTCTACATTTGGTTTGCAACTAGTGTATTCTATATGGATATGCCCTGATGTTTCACCCATAATATATAGGGCTCCTTGATTTACTTGTCTAATGCTCAGGGAAACCTTCCATAGATTACACTATACATTATGAGGGGCTATATACTGATATCCATGTGCTGTTTGCTCCCCTTGTTCTTATGGTGCCTAGAGATTATATAGCTAAAAGCTTACTGCAGTTACTTCTTGCTGTTTAACCTCAACATCTTGCAGCTTAATGTGCCAGTATTAATATGATTATTTTTTTTTATGAACCTTAGGCAGGTGTCTTGAACATAGCAAATTTATATATTCCAGATTCTTAGCTATACTTCAACTCTTAGAAAGCCTTTGTTTGGCACCCACAAGTCCAGTTTATTTACTGCAGCTGTTATTATGTTGAGTATAAGGTCCATAAGGGGCCTATCAGATTTAGAAACAATTTAAAAAATAAAATAAGGTTCTACATTTTAGATGGGGCCCAAAAGGGGTCCCTTATTCATAAGTTGCCTTCTTTAAGGTGTAGGTGTGGGTAGGGTCTAGGAGAGACCCTCAATGTTAGTTAGAAGGCATGCTATACTGCATTATTAAATGTGCTGTAATGGGATGTGGTGCTTAGTGTTTCTTACTGTGTACAAATGTAAATTTTTGCATCAATGTCTCATGCAGAATTCTGTTTCCTTTGTATTGCTTGATGAACCTTAAAAAAATTATTTAAAAAAAAAAAAAAAAAAAAAGAAAGTAGAGAGTCTGGACCACAATAAGGTCCAAAATTCCCTGAGTACGAGCTACCTTCAGCAAGGCTCCCAACATCTTGATGAATACTCTGAGAAATATGTCAATACCGGATGTCAGAGAAACAAACTGGTAATGCCTGTCTAGGTAGGCAATCCTCAAGAACTGTGTATGATCCCTGATAACAGGGATGAGCAGTATTACATCTTTCATCTCTATAGTCATCATGAACTGACCGTCATACACTAGAGGGAGAATAGTGCATAGAATCTCCATCTTGAAGAATGGAACCTTCAGAATTTTTTTATGGACATCAGAACCAAAAAGGGACAAATGCTCTCTCCTTTATATCATAGAAGAATCACCGAACTTGTTCATCCAAGAAAACTGGAGAAATCACACAAGTCACTAAGACCTGAGCCTTTATCAGATAGCTGAAACCTCTCTTGTGGAGCCCTGGAGCAAAAGCTGATAAAAAATCCCTGTGATACTAGATCTAGGACCAATGACTCTAAAATAGAGTGTGCCCAAGCCTCCTGAAAAAGATGCAGCTTGCCTCCCATAGGAAAAACAGAATTTATGTTTACCTGATAAATTTCTTTCTCCTACGGTGTATCCGGTCCACGGCGTCATCCTTACTTGTGGGATATTCTCTTCCCCTACAGGAAGTGGCAAAGAGAGCACACAGCAGAGCTGTCCATATAGCTCCCCTCAGGCTCCGCCCCCCAGTCATTCGACCGACGGTTAGGAGAAAAAGGAGAACCATAAGGTGCAGTGGTGACTGTAGTTTACAAAAAATAAATTTAAACCTGACCAAAATGCCAGGGCGGGCCGTGGACCGGATACACCGTAGGAGAAAGAAATTTATCAGGTAAACATAAATTCTGTTTTCTCCTACATTGGTGTATCCGGTCCACGGCTTCATCCTTACTTGTGGGAACCAATACCAAAGCTTTAGGACACGGATGAAGGGAGGGAACAAGTCAGGTAACCTAAACGGAAGGCACCACTGCTTGCAAAACCTTTCTCCCCAAAATAGCCTCCGAAGAAGCAAAAGTAATGAATTTGTAAAATTTGGCAAACGTATGCAGTGAAGACCAAGTCGCTGCCTTACAAATCTGTTCAACAGAAGCCTCATTCTTGGAAGCCCATGTGGAAGCCACAGCTCTAGTAGAGTGAGCTGTAATTCGTTCAGGAGGCTGCCTTCCAGCAGTCTCATAAGCCAAACGGATGATGCTTTTCAGCCAGAAAGACAGAGAGGTCGCAGTCGCCTTTTGACTTCTCCTCTTGCCAGAATAGACGACAAACAAGGACGATGTTTGTCTGAAGTCTTTAGTTGCTTTTAGATAAAACTTTAAAGCACGAACCGCATCAAGATGGTGTAACAGACGTTCCTTGTTAGAAACTGGATTAGGACACAGAGAAGGAACAACTATTTCCTGGTTGATATTCTTATTGGAAACCACTTTTGGAAGAAAACCAGGTTTGGTACGTAAAACGACCTTATCTGTATGAAACACCAGATAGGGTGAATTACACTGCAAAGCAGACAATTCAGAAACTCTTCTAGCAGAAGAAATAGCTACAAAAAAACAAAACTTTCCAAGATAGTAACTTAATATCTATGGAATGTAGAGGTTCAAACGGAACCCCTTGAAGAACTGAAAGAACTAAATTTAGACTCCATGGAGGAGCCACAGGTCTGTAGACAGGCTTGATTCTGACTAAAGCCTGTACAAACCCTGAATATCTGGCATGGCTGCCAGACGCTTGTGTAACCAAACAGACAGAGCAGATATCTGTCCCTTAAAAGAACTAGCTGACAGACCTTTCTCCAATCCTTCTTGGAGAAAAGATAGTATCCTTGGAATCCTAATCTTACTCCATGAGTAACCCTTGGATTCGCACCAGCAAAGATATTTCCGCCATATCTTATGGTAAATTTTCCTGGTGACAGGCTTTCTAGCCTGGATCAGAGTATCTATAACTGATTCCGAAACCCCACGTTTAGCTAGAATCAAGCGTTCAATCTCCAAGCAGTCAGTTGCAGAGAAACTAGGTTTGGATTTTCGAATCGACCTTGAATTAGAAGGTCCTGCCTCAAAGGCAGCTTCCATGGTGGAACCGATGACATATTCACCAGGTCTGCATACCAAGTCCTGCGTGGCCACGCAGGAGCTATTAGAATTACCGAAGCCTTCTCCTGCTTGATCCTGGCTACTAGCCGGGGGAGAAGGGGAAACGGTGGAAAGACATAAGCTAGATTGAACGACCAAGGCGCTACTAAGGTATCTACCAATGTCGCCTTGGGATCCCTGGACCTGGACCCGTAACGTGTAACTTTGAAGTTCTGACGTGACGCCATCAGATCCAGATCTGTAATGCCCCATAGCTGGGTCAGCTGAGCAAAAAACCTCCGGGTGGAGTTCCCACTCCCCCGGATGGAAAGTCTGAAGACTCAGATAATCCGCTTCCCAGTTGTCCACTCCTGGGATGTGAATTGCTGATAGATGGCAGGAGTGATCCTCTGCCCATTTGATGATCTTGGATACCTCCCTCATCGCCAGGGAACTCTTTGTTCCCCCCTAATGATTGATGTACGCAACAGTCGTCAAGTTGTCCGACTGAAAACTGATAAATTTGGCCTCCGCTAGTTGAGGCCATGCCTGGAGCGCATTGAATATCGCTCTCAATTCCAAAATGTTTATCGGGAGAAGAAATTCTTCCCGAGACCATAGACCCTGAACCTTCAGGGACTTCCAGACCGCGCCCCAGCCTAAGAGGCTGGCGTCGGTCGTGACAATGATCCACTTCGGTCTTCGGAAACTCATTCCCTGAGACAGGTGATCCTGAGACAACCACCAGAGGAGTGAGTCTCTGGTTTGCTGGTCCATCTGAATCTGGGGAGAAAAATCTGCATAATCCCCATTTCATTGTTTGAGCATGCACAGTTGCAATGGTCTTAAATGAATTCGAGCAAAAGGAACCACGTCCACTGCCGCAACCAGTAGTCCTGTTACCTCCATGCACTGAGCTATGGAGGGTTGAGGAATGGATTGAAGAACTCGACAAGTGTTCAAAAGTTTTAGTTTCCTGACCTCTGTCAGAAAGATTTTCATTTCTACCGAGTCTATTATTGTTCCCAGGAAGGGAACCCTTGTGAACGGGGACAGAGAACTTTTTTTCTATGTTCACCTTCCACCCGTGAGACCTTAGAAAGGCTAGAACAATGTCCGTATGAGCCCTTGCTTTGTGAAAAGACGACGCCTGTATTAAATGTCATCTAGTTAAGGTGCTACTGCAATGCCCCTTGTCCTTAGCACTGCTAGAAGGGACCCTAGCACCTTTGTGAAAATTCTCGGAGCAGTGGCCAATCCGAAGGGAAGAGCCACGAACTGATAATCCGAATGGTTTCCATTTGGAATGATGGAACTCTGAGTAATTGGTCTAGGATCTTTAAATCCAGAATTGGCCTGAAAGTTCCTTCCTTTTTGTTAACTACAAACAGGTTTGAGTAAAATCCCAGTCCTTGTTCTGCTGTTGGAACTGGGTTTATCACTCCCATTTTTAAAAGGTACTCTACGCAATGTAAGAATGCCTGTCTCTCTATCTGGTCTAAAGATAAGCGAGACAAGTGGAACCTTCCCCTTGGAGGAAGGTCCTTGAATTCTAGAAGATACCCCTGAGAGACAATTTCTAGTGCCCAGGGATCCGGAACATCTCTTGCCCAGGCCTGAGCAAAGAGAGAAAATCTGCCCCTTACTAGATCCGGTCCCGGATCGGGGGCTACCCCTTCATGCTGTCTTGGTAGCAGCAGCAGGTCTTTTGGCCTGTTTACCCTTGGTCCAGCCTTGCAATGGTTTCCATGCTGGTTTGGGCTGGGGTGCGTTACCCTCTTGCCTAGTGGCTGTAGAGGTAGAAGCCGGTCCGTTCCTGAAATTGCGAAAGGAACGAAAATTAGACTTATTTTTAACTTTGAAAGGTCTATCCTGTGGAAGGGCATGGCCCTTTCCCCCAGTGATATCTGAAATAATTTCTTTCAACTCTGGCCCGAATAGGGTCTTACCTTGAAAGGAATATTAAACAATTTTGTTTTGGACGACACATCCGCCGACCACGATTTTGGTCAAAGCGCTCTACGCGCCACTATTGCGAAACCAGAATTTTTCGCCGCTAATTTAGCTAACTGAAAAGCGGCATCTGTAATGAAAGAATTAGCCAACTTCAGGGCGTGAATTCTATCCATGACTTCATCCTAAGAAGTCTCCTTCTGGAGCGAGTTTTCTAATTCCTCAAACCAAAAAGCAGCTGCAGTGGTTACAGGAATAATGCAAGAAATTGGTTGAAGAAGAAAACCTTGTTGAACAAAAATTTTCTTAAATAAACCTTCTAATTTTTTATCCATAGGATCTTTGAAAGCGCCACTGTCTTCTATTGGTATAGTTGTGCGCTTAGCTAGCTTTGAAACTGCCCCCTCTATCTTAGGGACCGTCTGCCACGCGTCCCTTCCGGGGTCAACAATGGGGAACATTTTCTTAAATATAGGAGGGGGAACAAAAGGTACACCTGGTTTCTCCCACTCCTTATTCACTATATCCGCCACCCTCTTAGGTATCGGAAACGCATCAGTGTGTACTGGGACCTCTAAGAATTTATCCATTTTACACAATTTTTCTGGGACCACCAAAGGGTCACAATCATCAAGAGTAGCCAGGACCTCCTTAAGTAGAGCGCGGAGGTGTTCTAGCTTAAATTTAAATGCTATGGTATCAGGCTCTGCCTGCTGAGAAACTTTTCCTGTGTCAGAAATTTCTCCCTCAGACAAGCCCTCCCTCACCGCCAAGTCAGATTGATGTGAGGGCACTACAGATAAATTATCCTCTGCGTCTACTTGCTCATTTTCTGTATTTAAAACTGAGCAATCACGCTTCCTAGGAAAGCTGGCAGTTTGGATAAAAATGCTGCGATAGAATTATCCATTACTGCTGCTAACTGTTGCATAGTAATCGCAAATGGTGCGCTAGATGTACTGGGCATCGCCTGCGCGGGCATAGCTGGTGTTGACACAGAAGGAGAGGAAAGCAAGCTATTTTCACTACCTTCAGCTAAAGAATCATCTTGGGCTATATTTTTAAGTGTGATTGTACTGTCCTTAAGCTGTTTGGACGCTATGGCACACTTCACACATAAATTTAATGGGGGAACCACCTTGGCCTTTGGACATACAGAACATAGGCTATCTGAAGACTCAGACATGTTTAACAGACTTAAACAGAACTATAATGCAATAAAAATTATTTTTGACAAAAACGTTACTGTCTCTTTAAATAATAAAAAAACACACTAAAAAAACACACTTTTTTACTGAAATATGAAAAAAACATGAAATAAACATCCGATTTTAATGAAATTTTCACCACAGAGTCTTAATGCTTTGAAAAGATTGCACACAAATTTTCAGATCAATTAACCCCTTAATGCACACTTTTTTACTGAAACATCTCAAAAAACCATGAAATAAACATCCGATTTTAATTAAATTTTCACCACAGAGTCTTAATGCTTTGAAAAGATTGCACACAAATTTTCAGATCAATTAACCCCTTAATGCCCAAACCGGAGTTAATAACAGTTATTAACCAGTTAACACACTACAGTACTAGCCACAGATTTCACTGTAGCCTTTTACCTTCATTAGGGATTATTTTAGCAGGAAATAAGCCTCCCTGGAGTCTTTTATGATGCCTCTTGACTCCCCACATGAAGCTGCATGGATTGAATAGGCAAAAACAACTGCACAATTTAGGCCTAAAAATTAGGCCTCCTCCCTCTTCATTCTAGAGTGGAGGGGCCTTTCTGACTAGATTTAGGTGTCCAAATAAGTGCCAGGCCGAAATTAAACCCCAAAAGTGTTTTAAAGTCTGAAAAAATACCTTATTTATAGTGAAAAACATGCTAAAAAGCAATCGATTTTAAAGCCCACAATAGTGTCAACCAGCATAGAGCCCTAAATATAAGCCATCATTTTATACAGAGTCTATTAGAAAAAAATGGCTTACCAATCCCAGAGGGAATTTCTGACAGACTTCTAGCATTACATGGTCTTGTTAGAAAAATGCCTGATCATACCTGAAGCAGTTAAGCCTGCAAACTGTTCCCCCCAACTGATGTTCTCTGGTTAACAGTCCTGCGTGGGAACAGCAATGGATTTTAGTTACTGGTGCTAAAATCATATTCCTCTTAGCAGAAATCTTCATCACTTTCTGCTGTAGAGTAAATAGTACAAACCGGCACTATTTTAAAATAACAAACTCTTGATAGAAGAAATAAAAAAACATAATTTATGCTTACCTGATAAATTCCTTTCTTCTGTTGTGTGATCAGTCCACGGGTCATCATTACTTCTGGGATATAACTCCTCCCCAACAGGAAATGCAAGAGGATTCACCCAGCAGAGCTGCATATAGCTCCTCCCCTCTACGTCAGTCCCAGTCATTCGACCAAGAATCAACGAGAAAGGAGTAACCAAGGGTGAAGTGGTGACTGGAGTATAATTTAAAAGATATCTACCTGCCTTAAAACAGGGCGGGCCGTGGACTGATCACACAACAGAAGAAAGGAATTTATCAGGTAAGCATAAATTATGTTTTCTTCTGTTATGTGTGATCAGTCCACGGGTCATCATTACTTCTGGGATACCAATACCAAAGCAAAAGTACACGGATGACGGGAGGGATAGGCAGGCTCATTATATAGAAGGAACCACTGCCTGAAGAACCTTTCTCCCAAAAATAGCCTCCGAAGAAGCAAAAGTGTCAAATTTGTAAAATTTGGAAAAAGTATGAAGCGAAGACCAAGTTGCAGCCTTGCAAATCTGTTCAACAGAGGCCTCATTCTTAAAGGCCCAAGTGGAAGCCACAGCTCTAGTGGAGTGAGCTGTAATTCTTTCAGGAGGCTGCTGTCCAGCAGTCTCATAGGCTAAACGTATTATGCTACGAAGCCAAAAAGAGAGAGAGGTAGCAGAAGCTTTTTGACCTCTCCTCTGTCCAGAGTAAACGACAAACAAGGAAGAAGTTTGGCGAAAATCTTTAGTTGCCTGCAAGTAGAACTTGAGGGCACGAACTACATCCAGATTGTGTAGAAGACGTTCCTTCTTTGAAGAAGGATTTGGACACAAGGATGGTACAACAATCTCTTGATTGATGTTCCTGTTAGTGACTACCTTAGGTAAGAACCCAGGTTTAGTACGCAGAACTACCTTGTCTGAGTGAAAAATCAGATAAGGGGAATCACAATGTAAGGCTGATAACTCAGAGACTCTTCGAGCCGAGGAAATAGCCATTAAAAACAGAACTTTCCAAGATAACATCTTTATATCAATGGAATGAAGGGGTTCAAACGGAACACCCTGTAAAACGTTAAGAACTAAGTTTAAACTCCATGGTGGAGCAACAGCTTTAAATACAGGCTTGATCCTAGCTAAAGCCTGACAAAAGGACTGGACATCTGGATTTTCTGACAGACGTCTGTGTAACAAGATGGACAGAGCTGAAATCTGTCCCTTTAATGAACTAGCTGATAAACCCTTTTCTAAACCTTCTTGTAGAAAAGACAATATCCTAGCGATCCTAACCTTACTCCAGGAGTAACCTTTGGATTCGCACCAGTATAGGTATTTCCGCCATATTTTATGGTAAATCCTTCTGGTAACAGGCTTCCTAGCCTGAATCAGGGTATCAATAACCGACTCAGAAAAACCACGTTTTGATAAAATCAAGCGTTCAATTTCCAAGCAGTCAGCTTCAGAGAAGTTAGATTTTGATGTTTGAATGGACCCTGTATCAGAAGGTCCTGTCTTAGAGGTAGAGACCAAGGCGGACAGGATGACATGTCCACCAGATCTGCATACCAAGTCCTGCGTGGCCATGCAGGTGCTATTAGAATTACTGATGCTCTCTCCTGTTTGATTTTGGCAATCAATCGAGGAAGCAGCGGGAAGGGTGGAAACACATAAGCCATCCTGAAGTTCCAAGGTGCTGTCAAAGCATCTATCAGAACTGCTCCCGGATCCCTGGATCTGGACCCGTAGCGAGGAAGTTTGGCGTTCTGGCGAGACGCCATGAGATCTATCTCTGGTTTGCCCCAACGTCGAAGTATTTGGGCAAAGATCTCCGGATGAAGTTCCCACTCCCCCGGATGAAAAGTCTGGCGACTCAAGAAATCCGCCTCCCAGTTCTCCACTCCCGGGATGTGGATTGCTGACAGGTGGCAAGAGTGAGACTCTGCCCAGCGAATTATCTTTGATACTTCCATCATTGCTAGGGAGCTTCTTGTCCCTCCCTGATGGTTGATGTAAGCTACAGTCGTGATGTTGTCCGACTGAAACCTGATGAACCCCCGAGTTGTTAACTGGGGCCAAGCCAGAAGGGCATTGAGAACTGCTCTCAATTCCAGAATGTTTATTGGAAGGAGACTCTCCTCCTGATTCCATAGTCCCTGAGCCTTCAGAGAATTCCAGACAGCGCCCCAACCTAGTAGGCTGGCGTCTGTTGTTACAATTGTCCAGTCTGGCCTGCTGAATGGCATCCCCCTGGACAGGTGTGGCCGATGAAGCCACCATAGAAGAGAATTTCTGGTCTCTTGATTCAGATTCAGAGTAGGGGACAAATCTGAGTAATCCCCATTCCACTGACTTAGCATGCATAATTGCAGCGGTCTGAGGTGTAGGCGTGCAAAAGGTACTATGTCCATTGCCGCTACCATTAAGCCGATCACCTCCATGCATTGAGCTACTGACGGGTGTTGAATGGAATGAAGGACGCGGCATGCATTTTGAAGCTTTGTTAACCTGTCTTCTGTCAGGTAAATCTTCATTTCTACAGAATCTATAAGAGTCCCCAAGAATGGAACTCTTGTGAGAGGAACAAGAGAACTCTTCTTTTCGTTCACCTTCCATCCATGCGACCTTAGAAATGCCAGAACTAACTCTGTATGAGACTTGGCAGTTTGAAAGCTTGAAGCTTGTATTAGAATGTCGTCTAGGTACGGAGCTACCGAAATCCCTCGCGGTCTTAGTACCGCTAGAAGGGCACCCAGAACCTTTGTGAAGATTCTTGGAGCCGTAGCCAGTCCGAATGGAAGAGCTACAAACTGGTAGTGCCTGTCTAAGAAGGCAAACCTTAGGTACCGGTGATGATCTTTGTGGATCGGTATGTGAAGGTAAGCATCCTTTAAATCCACTGTGGTCATGTACTGACCCTCTTGGATCATGGGTAAGATTGTCCGAATAGTTTCCATTTTGAACGACGGAACTCTTAGGAATTTGTTTAGAATCTTTAAATCTAAGATTGGCCTGAAAGTTCCCTCTTTTTTGGGAACCACAAACAGGTTTGAGTAGAACCCTTGTCCTTGTTCCGATCGTGGAACCGGATGGATCACTCCCATTAATAACAGATCTTGTACGCAGCGTAGAAACGCTTCTTTCTTTATCTGGTTTGTTGACAACCTTGACAGATGAAATCTCCCTCTTGGGGGAGATAATTTGAAGTCTAGAAGGTATCCCTGAGATATGATCTCTAGAGCCCAGGGATCCTGAACATCTCTTGCCCAGGCCTGGGCAAAGAGAGAGAGTCTGCCCCCCACTAGATCCGGTCCCGGATCGGGGGCTCTCGGTTCATGCTGTCTTTGGGGCAGCAGCAGGTTTCCTGGCCTGCTTGCTCTTGTTCCAGGACTGGTTAGGCTTCCAGCCTTGCCTGTAACGAGCAACAGCTCCTTCCTGTTTTGGTGCAGTGGAGGTTGATGCTGCTCCTGTTTTGAAATTCCGAAAGGGACGAAAATTAGACTGTCTAGCCTTAGCTTTGGCTTTGTCTTGAGGTAGGGCGTGGCCCTTACCACCTGTAATGTCAGCGATAATTTCTTTCAAACCGGGCCCAAATAAAGACTGCCCCTTGAAAGGTATATTAAGTAATTTGGACTTAGAAGTCACATCAGCTGACCAGGATTTTAGCCACAGCGCCCTACGTGCCTGTATGGCGAATCCTGAGTTCTTAGCCGTGAGTTTAGTTAAATGTACTACGGCCTCCGAAATGAAAGAATTAGCTAGTTTAAGGACTCTAAGCCTGTCCGTAATGTCGTCTAGCGTAGATGAACTAAGGTTCTCTTCCAGCGACTCAATCCAAAATGCTGCCGCAGCCGTAATCGGCGCGATACATGCAAGGGGTTGTAATATAAAACCTTGTTGAACAAACATTTTCTTAAGGTAACCCTCTAACTTTTTATCCATTGGATCTGAAAAAGCACAGCTATCCTCCACCGGGATAGTGGTACGCTTAGCTAAAGTAGAAACTGCTCCCTCCACCTTGGGGACCGTCTGCCATAAGTCCCTAGTGGTGGCGTCTATTGGGAACATCTTTCTAAATATTGGAGGGGGTGAGAACGGCACACCGGGTCTATCCCACTCCTTAGTAACAATTTCAGTTAGTCTCTTAGGTATAGGAAAAACGTCAGTACTCGCCGGGTACCGCAAAGTATTTATCCAACCTACACAGTTTCTCTGGTATTGCAACGGTGTTACAATCGTTAAGAGCTGCTAAGACCTCCCCTAGTAATACACGGAGGTTCTCCAATTTAAATTTAAAATTTGAAATATCTGAGTCCAATTTGTTTGGATCAGAACCGTCACCCACAGAATGAAGCTCTCCGTCCTCATGCTCTGCGAGCTGTGACGCAGTATCAGACATGGCCCTAGCATTGTCAGCGCACTCTGTTCTCACCCCAGAGTGATCACGCTTGCCTCTTAGTTCTGGTAATTTAGACAAAACTTCAGTCATAACAGTAG